>NC_068441.1:19495470-19583301 GCF_023373465.1 Oncorhynchus keta
ACTGTGGAATTTCACCCAGTAGATATGGGAGTTTATCAAAATTGGATTTGTTTTCGAATTCTTTGTGGATCTGTGTAATCTGAGGGAAATATGTCTCTCTAATATGGTCATACATTGGGCAGGAGGTTAGGAATTGCAGCTCAGTTTCCACCTCATTTTGTGGGCAGTGAGCCTCTCTCCACTCCCCCTCTCATCTCTCTATCCCCACCGTTCCCCTCTCTCTCTCCACTCCCCTCTCATCTATCTACCCCTCTCTTCACTATCCCCTCATCTCTCTATCCCTCTCTCCACTCCCCTCTCATCTATCTACCACTCTCTCCACTCCCCTCTCATCTATCTACCACTCTCTCCACTCCCCTCATCTCTCTCCCCACTCGTTCCCTCTCATCCCCTCTCATCTATCTACCCCTCTTCACTATCCCCTCATCTCTCTATCCCTCACTCCACTCCCCTCTCATCTATCTACCACTCTCTCCACTCCCCTCTCATCTATCTACCACTCTCTCCACTCCCCTCTCATCTATCTATCCCCACCATTCCCCTCTCTCTCTCCACTCCCCCCTCATCTATCTACCCCTCTCTTCACTATCCCCTCATCTCTCTATCCCTCTCTCCACTCCCCCCTCATCTATGTATCCCTCTCTCCACTCCCCCCTCATCTATCTACCCCTCTCTCCACTCCCCTCTCATCTATCTACCCTCTCTCCACTCCCCTCATCTATCTACCCCTCTCTCCACTCCCCCTCATCTATCTACCCCTCTCTTCACTCCCCCTCATCTATCTACCCCTCTCTCCACTCCCCCTCATCTATCTACCCCTCTCTTCACTCCCCCTCATCTATCTACCCTCTCTCCACTCCCCCTCATCTATCTACCCCTCTCTTCACTCCCCCTCATCTATCTACCCCTCTCTCCACTCCCCCTCATCTATCTACCCCTCTCTTCACTCCCCCTCATCTCTCTATCCCTCTCTCCACTCCCCCTCATCTATGTATCCCTCTCTCCACTCCCCCTCATCTATCTACCCCTCTCTCCCACTCCCCTCATCTATCTACCCCTCTCTCCACTCCCCTTCATCTATCTACCCCTCTCTTCACTCCCCCTCATCTATCTACCCCTCTCCACTCCCCTCAGCTATCTACCCCTCTCTTCACTCCCTCTCATCTATCTACCCCTCTCTCCACTCCCCCTCATCTATCTACCCCTCTCCACTCCCCCCTCATCTATGTATCCCTCTCTCCACTCCCCTCATCTCTCTATCCCTCTCTCCACTCCCCCTCATCTCTCTATCCCTCTCTCCACTCCCCCTCATCTATCTACCCCTCTCTCCACTCCCCCCTCATCTATGTATCCTCTCTTCACTCCCCCCTCATCTATGTATCCCTCTCTCCACTCCCCCCTCATCTATCTACCCCTCTCCACTCCCCTTCATCTATCTTCCCTCTCTCCAATCCCCCTCATCTATCTACCCCTCTCTCCACTCCCCCTCATCTATCTACCCCTATCTCCAACTCCCCTTCATCTATCTTCCCCTCTCTCCACTCCCCCTCATCTATCTACCCTTCTCTCCACTCCCCCTCATCTCTCTATCCTCTCTCACTCTCCCTCATCTATGTATCCTCTCTTCACTCCCCCTCATCTATCTACCCCTCTCTCCACTCCCCCCTCATCTATCTACCCCTCTCTTCACTCCCCCCTCATCTCTCTATCCCTCTCTCCACTCCCCCTCATCTATCTACCCCTCTCTCCACTCCCCTCATCTATGTATCCCTCTCACCACTCCCCCCTCATCTATCTACCCCTCTCTTCACTCCCCCCTCATCTCTCTATCCCTCTCTCCACTCCCCCCTCATCTATCTACCCCTCTCTCCACTCCCCCCTCATCTCTCTATCCCTCTCTCCACTCCCCCCTCATCTATCTACCCCTCTCTTCACTCCCCCCTCATCTCTCTATCCCTCTCTCCACTCCCACCCTCATCTATCTACCCCTCTCTCCACTCCCCCCTCATCTCTCTATCCCTCTCTTCACTCCCCCCTCATCTATGTATCCCTCTCTCCACTCCCCCCTCATCTATCTTCCCCTCTCTCCACTCCCCCTCATCTATCTACCCCTATCTCCAACTCCCCCTCAACTATCTATCCCTCTCTCCACTCCCCTCATCTATCTACCCTCTCTCCATCCCCTCATCTATCTATCCCTCTCTCAACTCCCCCTCATCTATCTACCCTATCTCCAACTCCCCCCTTATCTATCTGCCCCTCTCTCCAACTCCCCTTCATCTATCTACCCCTATCTCCAACTCCCCTTCATCTATCTACCCCTCTCTCCACTCCCCCCTCATCTATCTACCCCTCTCTCCACTCCCCCTTCACCTATCTACCTCTATCTCCAACTCCCCCTTATCTATCTACCCCTCTCTCCAACTCCCCTTCATCTATCTTCCCCTCTCTCCACTCCCCCCTCATCTATCTACCCCTCACTCCAACTCCCCCTTCATCTATCTTCCCCTCTCTCCAACTCCCCCTTCATCTATCTTCCCCTCTCTCCACTCCCCCCTCATCTATCTTCCCCTCTCTCCACTCCCCCCTCATCTCTCTATCCCTCTCTCCACTCCCCCTCATCTATCTACCCCTCTCTCCAACTCCCGCTTCATCTATCTTCCCCTCTCTCCACTCCCCCTCATCTATCTGCCCTCTCTCCACCCCCTCATCTATCTACCCCTATCTCCAACTCCCCTTCATCTATCTTCCCCTCTCTCACTCCCCTCATCTATCTACCCCTCTCTCCACTCCCCTCATCTATCTATCCCTCTCTCCACTCCCCCTCATCATCTATCTACCCCTCTCTCCACTCCCCCTCATCTATCTACCCCTCTCTCCAACTCCCCCTTCATCTATCTTCCCTCTCTCCACTCCCACCTCATCTATCTACCCCTCTCCAACTCCCACTTCATCTATCTTCCCCTCTCTCCACTCCCCTCATCTATCTACCCCTCTCTCCAACTCCCCTTCATCTATCTTCCCCTCTCTCCTCCCCCTCATCTATCTACCCCTCTCCACTCCCCCTCATCTCTCTATCCCTCTCTCCTCCCCGCTCATCTATGTATCCCTCTCTCCAACTCCCCCTTCATCTATCTTCCCCTCTCCACTCCCCTCATCTATCTACCCCTCACTCCAACTCCCCTTCATCTATCTTCCCCTCTCTCCAACTCCCCTTCATCTATCTTCCCTCTCTCCACCCCCTCATCTATCTTCCCTCTCTCCACCCCCTCATCTCTATCCCTCTCTCCACTCCCCCTCATCTATCTACCCCTCTCTCCAACTCCGCTTCATCTATCTTCCCCTCTCTCTCCACTCCCCCTCATCTATCTACCCTCTCTCCACCCCCTCATCTATCTACCCCTATCTCCAACTCCCCCTTCATCTATCTTCCCCTCTCTCCACTCCCCTCATCTATCTACCCCTCTCTCCACTCCCCCTCATCTATCTATCCCTCTCTCCACTCCCCCTCATCTATCTACCCTCTCTCCACTCCCCCTCATCTATCTACCCCTCTCTCCAACTCCCCTTCATCTATCTTCCCTCTCTCCACTCCCACCTCATCTATCTACCCCTCTCTCCAACTCCCACTTCATCTATCTTCCCCTCTCTCCACTCCCCCCTCATCTATCTCCCCCTCTCTCCAACTCCCCTTCATCTATCTTCCCTCTCTCCACTCCCCCCTCATCTATCTACCCCTCTCTCCACTCCCCCCTCATCTCTCTATCCCTCTCTCCACTCCCCGCTCATCTATGTATCCCTCTCTCCAACTCCCCCTTCATCAATCTTCCTCTCTCCACATCTATCTTCCCCTCTCTCCACTCCCCCTCATCTCTCTATCCCTCTCTCCACTCCCCCCTCATCTCTCTATCCCTCTCTCCACTCCCCCCTCATCTATGTATCCCTCTCTCCAACTCCAGCCCTCTCCTCAACTCTCCCTTCATCTATCTTCCCCTCTCTCCACTCCCCCCTCATCTATCTACCCCTCTCTCCAACTCCCCCTTCATCTATCTTCCCTATCTCCACTCCCCTCATCTATCTACCCCTCTCCACTCCCCCTCATCTATCTACCCCTCTCCACTCCCCTCTCATCTATCTACCCCTCTCTCCACTCCCCCTCATCTATCTACCCCTCTCTCCACTCCCCCTCATCTATCTACCCCTCTCTTCACTCCCCCCTCATCTATCTACCCCTCTCTCCACTCCCCCTCATCTATCCTCCCCTCTCTCCACTCCCCCTCATCTATCTACCCCTCTCTCCAACCCCCTCCTCATCTATCTACCCCTCTCTCCACTCCCCCCTCATCTATCTACCCCTCTCTTCACTCCCCCCTCATCTATCTACCCCTATCACCAACTCCCCCCTCATCTATCTTCCCCTCTCTCCACTCCCCCTCATCTATCTGCCTCTCTCCAACCCCCCCTTCATCTATCTTCCCCTCTCTCCACTCCCCCCTCATCTATCTACCCCTCTCACCACTCCCCCCTCATCTCTCTATCCCTCTCTCCACTCCCCTCATCTATTTATCCCTCTCTCCAACTCCCCCTTCATCTATCTTCCCTCTCTCCACTCCCCCTCATCTCTCTATCCCTCTCTCCACTCCCCCCTCATCTATCTACCCTCTCTCCAACTCCCCTTCATCTATCTTCCCTCTCTCCACTCCCCCTCATCTCTATCCCTCTCTCCCACTCCCCGCTCATCTATGTATCCCTCTCTCCAACTCCCCTTCATCAATCTTCCCCTCTCTCCACTCATCTATCTTCCCTCTCTCCACTCCCCCCTCATCTCTCTATCCTCTCTCCACTCCCCTCATCTCTCTATCCCTCTCTCACTCCCCCTTCATCTATGTATCCCTCTCTCCAACTCCAGCCCTCTCTCCAACTCCCCCTTCATCTATCTTCCCCTCTCTCCACTCCCCCCTCATCTCTCTACCCTCTCTCCAACTCCCCTTCATCTATCTTCCCCTATCTCCACTCCCCCTCATCTATCTCCCCCTCTCTCCACTCCCCCCTCATCTATCTACCCCTCTCTCCACTCCCCTCTCATCTATCTACCCCTCTCTCCACTCCCCCCTCATCTATCTACCCCTCTCTCCACTCCCCCCTCATCTATCTGCCCTCTCTCCACTCCCCCTCATCTATCTGCCCCTCTCTTCACTCCCCCTCATCTATCTACCCCTCTCTCCACTCCCCTCATCTATCTACCCCTCTCTTCACTCCCCCTCATCTATCTACCCCTATCTCCAACTCCCCCTCATCTATCTTCCCCTCTCTCCACTCCCCCCTCATCTATCTACCCCTCTCTCCAACTCCCCCTTCATCTATCTTCCCTCTCCACTCCCCCTCATCTATCTACCCCTATATCCAACTCCCCTCATCTATCTACCCCTCTCTCCAACTCCCCCTTCATCTATCTTCCCCTCTCTCCACTCCCCCCTCATCTATCTACCCCTCTCTCCAACTCCCCCTTCATCTATCTTCCCCTCTATCCAACTCTCCCTTCATCTATCTTCCCCTCTCTCCACTCCCCCCTCATATATCTACCCCTCTCTCCAACTCCCCCTTCATCTATCTTCCCCTCTCTCCACTCCCCCCTCATCTATATATCCCTCTCTCCAACTCCCCCTTCATCTATCTTCCCCTCTCTCCACTCCCCCCTGATCTCTCTTCCCTCTCTCCACTCCCCCCTCATCTATGTATCCCTCTCTCCAACTCCCCCTTCATCTATCTTCCCCTCTCTCCACTCCCCCCTCATCTCTCTATCCCTCTCTCCACTCCCCCCTCATCTATCTACCCCTCTCTCCAACTCCCCCTTCATCTATCTTCCCCTCTCTCCACTCCCCCCTCATCTATCTACCCCTCTCTCCACCCCCCCCCATCTATCTACCCCTATCTCCAACTCCCCCTTCATCTATCTTCCCCTCTCTCCACTCCCCCTCATCTATCTACCCTCTCTCCACTCCCCCTCATCTATCTATCCCTCTCTCCACTCCCCCTCATCTATCTGCCCTCTCTCCACTCCCCTCATCTATCTACCCCTCTCTCCAACTCCCCCTTCATCTATCTTCCCTCTCTCCACTCCCCCTCATCTATCTACCCTCTCTCCAACTCCCCTTCATCTATCTTCCCTCTCTCCACTCCCCCTCATCTATCTACCCCTCTCCACTCCCCCTCATCTCTATCCCTCTCTCAATCCCCCTCATCTATTTATCCCTCTCTCAACTCCCCCTTCATCTATCTTCCCTCTCTCCACTCCCCTCATCTCTCTATCCTCTCCCACTCCCCCTCATCTATGTATCCCTCTATCCAACTCCAGCCCTCTCTCCAACTCCCCTTCATCTATCTTCCCCTCTCTCCACTCCCCCTCATCTATCTACCCTCTCTCCAACTCCCCTTCATCTATCTTCCCCTCTCTCCACTCCCCTCATCTATCTACCCCTCTCTCCAACTCCCCCTCATCTATCTTCCTCTCTCCACTCCCTCATCTATCTACCCCTATATCCAACTCCCCTCATCTATCTGCCCCTCTCTCCAACTCCCCCTCATCTATCTTCCCTCTCTCCACCCCCCTCATCTATCTACCCCTCTCTCCACTCCCCCTCATCTATCTACCCCTCTCTCCAACTCCCCTTCATCTATCTTCCCCTCTCTCCACTCCCCCTCATCTATCTACCCCTCTCCACTCCCCTCATCTATCTACCCCTCTCTCCACTCCCCCCACATCTATCTACCCCTCTCTCCAACTCCCTCTTCATCTATTATACCCTCTCTCCAACTCCCCCTTCATCTATCTTCCCCTCTCTCCACTCCCCCCTCATCTATCTATCCCTCTCTCCAACTCCCACTTCATCTATCTATCCCTCTCTCCACTCCCCCCTCATCTATCTACCCCTCTCTCCACTCCCCCCACATCTATCTACCCCTCTCTCCAACTCCCTCTCCATCTATTATACCCTCTCTCCAACTCCCCCTTCATCTATCTTCCCCTCTCTCCACTCCCCCCTCATCTATCTATCCCTCTCTCCAACTCCCACTTCATCTATCTATCCCTCTCTCCACTCCCCCCTCATCTATCTACCCCTCTCTCCACTCCCCCCTCATCTATGTATCCCTCTCTCCACTCCCCCTCATCTATCTTCCCGTCTCTCCAACTCCCACCTCATCTATCTTCCCCTCTCTCCACTCCCCTCATCTATCTATCCCTCTCTCCACTCCCCTCATCTATCTACCCCTCTCTCCACTCCCCCTCATCTATCTACCCCTCTCTCCAACTCCCCTTCATCTATCTTCCCCTCTCTCCACTCCCCTCATCTATCTGCCTCTCTCCAACTCCCCTTCATCTATCTTCCCCTCTCTCCACTCCCCTCATCTATCTACCCCTCTCTCCACTCCCCCCTCATCTCTCTCTATCCCTCTCTCCACTCCCCCTCATCTATTTATCCCTCTCTCCAACTCCCCTTCATCTATCTTCCTCTCTCCACTCCCCCTCATCTCTCTATCCCTCTCTCCACTCCCCCTCATCTATGTATCCCTCTATCCAACTCCAGCCCTCTCTCCAACTCCCCCTTCATCTATCTTCCCCTCTCTCCACTCCCCCCTCATCTATCTACCCCTCTCTCCAACTCCCCTTCATCTATCTTCCCCTATCTCCACTCCCCTCATCTATCTACCCGTCTCTCCACTCCCCCCTCATCTATCTATCCCTCTCTCCACTCCCCCCTCATCTATCTACCCCTCTCTCCACTCCCCCCTCATCTATCTACCCCTCTCTCCAACTCCCCCTTCATCTATCTTCCCCTCTCTCCACTCCCCCCTCATCTATCTACCCCTATATCCAACTCCCCCCTCATCTATCTGCCCCTCTCTCCAACTCCCCTCATCTATCTTCCCTCTCTCCACTCCCCCTCATCTATCTACCCCTCTCTCCACTCCCCCTCATCTATCTACCCCTCTCTCCAACTCCCCCTTCATCCTATCTTCCTCTCTCCTCTCCCCTCTCATCTATCTACCCTCTCTCCACTCCCCCTCATCTATCTACCCTCTCTCCACTCCCCACATCTATCTACCCCTCTCTCCAACTCCCTCTTCATCTATTATACCCTCTCTCCAACTCCCCTTCATCTATCTTCCCTCTCTCCACTCCCCTCATCTATCTATCCCACTCTCTCCAACTCCCACTTCATCTATCTATCCCTCCCACTCCCCCTCATCTATCTACCCCCTCTCTCCACTCCCCACATCTATCTACCCCTCTCTCCAACTCCCTCTCCATCTATTATACCCTCTCTCCAACTCCCCCTTCATCTATCTTCCCCTCTCTCCACTCCCCCCTCATCTATCTATCCCTCTCTCCAACTCCCACTTCATCTATCTATCCCTCTCTCCACTCCCCCCTCATCTATCTACCCCTCTCTCCACTCCCCCCTCATCTATGTATCCCTCTCTCCACTCCCCCCTCATCTATCTTCCCGTCTCTCCAACTCCCACCTCATCTATCTTCCCCTCTCTCCACTCCCCCCTCATCTATCTACCCCTCTCTCCAACTCCCCCTTCATCTATCTTCCCCTCTCTCCAACTCCCCCTTCATCTATCTTCCCCTCTCTCCAACTCCCCCTTCATCTATCTACCCCTCTCTCCACTCCCCTCATCTATCTATCCCTCTTCCACTCCCCCTCATCTATCTACCCTCTCTCCACTCCCCCCTCATCTATCTACCCCTCTCTCCAACTCCCCTTCATCTATCTTCCCTCTCTCCACCCCCTCATCTATCTACCCCTCTCTCAACTCCCCTTCATCTATCTTCCCCTCTCTCCACTCCCCCTCATCTATCTACCCCCTCTCCACTCCCCCTCATCTCTCTATCCTCTTCCACTCCCCCTCATCTATTTATCCCTCTCTCCAACTCCCCCTTCATCTATCTTCCCCTCTCTCCACTCCCCCCTCATCTCTCTATCCCTCTCTCCACTCCCCCCTCATCTATGTATCCCTCTATCCAACTCCAGCCCTCTCTCCCACTCCCCCTTCATCTATCTTCCCCTCTCTCCACTCCCCCCTCATCTATCTACCCCTCTCTCCAACTCCCCCTTCATCTATCTTCCCCTATCTCCACTCCCCCCTCATCTATCTACCCGTCTCTCCACTCCCCCCTCATCTATCTATCCCTCTCTCCACTCCCCCCTCATCTATCTACCCCTCTCTCCACTCCCCCCTCATCTATCTACCCCTCTCTCCAACTCCCCCTTCATCTATCTTCCCTCTCTCCACTCCACCCTCATCTATCTACCCTATATCCAGCTCCTCATCTATCTACCCTCTCTCCAACTCCCCTCATCTATCTTCCCCTCTCTCCACTCCCCCTCATCTATCTACCCCTCTCTCCTTCCCCCTCATCTATCTACCCCTCTCTCCAACTCCCCTTCATCTATCTTCCCCTCTCTCCACTCCCCTCATCTATCTACCCCTCTCTCACTCCCCCTCATCTATCTACCCCTCTCTCCACTCCCCCACATCTATCTACCCTCTCTCCAACTCCCTCTTCATCTATTATACCCTCTCTCCAACTCCCCTCATCTATCTTCCCTCTCTCCACTCCCCCCTCATCTATCTATCCCTCTCTCCAACTCCTACTTCATCTATCTATCCCTCTCTCCACTCCCCCTCATCTATCTACCCCTCTCTCCACTCCCCACATCTATCTACCCCTCTCTCAACTCCCTCTCCATCTATTATACCCTCTCTCCAACTCCCCTTCATCTATCTTCCCTCTCTCCACTCCCCCTCATCTATCTATCCCTCTCTCAACTCCCACTTCATCTATCTATCCCTCTCTCCACTCCCCTCATCTATCTACCCCTCTCTCCACCCTCATCTATGTATCCCTCTCCACTCCCCCTCATCTATCTTCCCGTCTCTCCAACTCCCACCTCATCTATCTTCCCCTCTCTCCACTCCCCTCATCTATCTATCCTCTCTCACTCCCCCCTCATCTATCTACCCCTCTCTCCACTCCCCCCTCATCTATCCACCCCTCTCTCCAACTCCCCCTTCATCTATCTTCCCCTCTCTCCACTCCCCCCTCATCTATCTACCCCTCTCTCCAACTCCCCCTTCATCTATCTTCCCCTCTCTCCACTCCCCCCTCATCTATCTACCCCTCTCTCCACTCCCCCCTCATCTCTCTATCCCTCTCTCCACTCCCCCCTCATCTATTTATCCCTCTCTCCAACTCCCCCTTCATCTATCTTCCCCTCTCTCCACTCCCCCCTCATCTCTCTATCCCTCTCTCCACTCCCCCCCTCATCTATGTATCCTCTATCCAACTCCAGCCCTCTCTCCAACTCCCCTTCATCTATCTTCCCTCTCTCCACTCCCCCTCATCTATCTACCCCTCTCTCCAACTCCCCCTTCATCTATCTTCCCTATCTCCACTCCCCATCTATCTACCCGTCTCTCCACTCCCCCTCATCTATCTATCCCTCTTCCACTCCCCTCATCTATCTACCCTCTCTCCACTCCCCTCATCTATCTACCCCTCTCTCCAACTCCCCCTTCATCTATCTTCCCCTCTCTCCACTCCCCTCATCTATCTGCCCCTATATCCAACTCCCCCCTCATCTATCTACCCCTCTCTCCAACTCCCCCTCATCTATCTTCCCCTCTCTCCACTCCCCCCTCATCTATCTACCCCTCTCTCCACTCCCCCCTCATCTATCTACCCCTCTCTCCAACTCCCCCTTCATCTATCTTCCCCTCTCTCCACTCCCCCCTCATCTATCTACCCCTCTCTCCACTCCCCCCTCATCTATCTACCCCTCTCTCCACTCCCCCCACATCTATCTACCCCTCTCTCCAACTCCCTCTTCATCTATTATACCCTCTCTCCAACTCCCCCTTCATCTATCTTCCCCTCTCTCCACTCCCCCCTCATCTATCTATCCCTCTCTCCAACTCCCACTTCATCTATCTATCCCTCTCTCCACTCCCCCCTCATCTATCTACCCCTCTCTCCACTCCCCCCACATCTATCTACCCCTCTCTCCAACTCCCTCTCCATCTATTATACCCTCTCTCCAACTCCCCCTTCATCTATCTTCCCCTCTCTCCACTCCCCCCTCATCTATTTATCCCTCTCTCCAACTCCCACTTCATCTATCTATCCCTCTCTCCACTCCCCCTCATCTATCTACCCTCTCTCCACTCCCCCTCATCTATGTATCCCTCTCTCCACTCCCCCTCATCTATCTTCCCATTCTCTCCAACTCCCACCTCATCTATCTTCCCCTCTCTCCACTCCCCCCTCATCTATCTACCCTCTCTCCAACTCCCCTTCATCTATCTTCCCCTCTCTCCAACTCCCCTTCATCTATCTTCCCCCTCTCCAACTCCCCTTCATCTATCTTCCCCTCTCCACTCCCCCTCATCTATCTACCCCTCTCTCCAACTCCCCCTCATCTATCTATCCCTCTCTCCACTCCGCCCTCATCTATCTACCCCTCTCTCTCCCCCCTCATCTATCTGCCCCTCTCTCCAACTCCCCCTTCATCTATCTTCCCCTCTCTCCACTCCCCCTCATCTATCTACCCCTCTCAACTCCCCTTCATCTATCTTCCCCTCTCTCCACTCCCCCTCATCTATCTAACCCTCTCTCTCCACTCCCCCTCATCTATCTACCCCTCTCTCCAACTCCCCTTCATCTATCTTCCCCTCTCTCCACTCCCCTCATCTATCTACCCCTCTCTCCAACTCCCCTTCATCTATCTTCCCTCTCTCCACTCCCCTCATCTATCTAACCCTCTCTCCACTCCCCCCTCATCTATCTACCCCTCTCTCCAACTCCCCCTTCATCTATCTTCCTCTTTCTCCACTCCCCCCTCATCTATCTATCCCTCTCTCCACTCCCCCTCATCTATCTACCCCTCTCTCCAACTCCCCCTCATCTATCTATCCCTCTCTCACTCCCCCCTCATCTATCTACCCCTATCTCCAACTCCCCCCTCATCTATCTACCCCTCTCTCCAACTCCCCCCTCATCTATCTATCCCTCTCTCCACTCCCCCCTCATCTATCTACCCCTATCTCCAACTCCCCCTTCATCTATCTTCATCTTTCTCCACTCCCCATCATCTATCTACCCCTCTCTCCACTCCCCCTCATCTATCTATCCCTCTCTCCAACTCCCCCCTCATCTATCTATCCCTCTCTCCACTCCCCCCTCATCTATCTACCCCTATCTCCAACTCCCCCCTCATCTATCTATCCCTCTCTCCACTCCCCCCTCATCTATCTACCCCTCTCTCCAACTCCCCCTTCATCTATCTTCCCCTCTCTCCACTCCCCCCTCATCTCTCTATCCCTCTCTCCAACTCCCCCTTCATCTATCTCCCCCTCTCTCCACTCCCCCTTCATCTATCTTCCCTCTCTCCACTCCCCCTCATCTCTCTATCCCTCTCCCACTCCCCCCTCATCTATCTACCCCTCTCTCCCACTCCCCCTTCATCTATCTTCCCCTCTCTCCACTCCCCCCTCATCTATCTACCCCTCTCTCCAACTCCCCCTTCATCTATCTTCCCCTCTCTCCACTCCCCCCTCATCTATCTACCCCTCTCTCCAACTCCCCTTCATCTATCTATCCCTCTCTCCACTCCCCCTCATCTATCTACCCCTCTCTCCACTCGCCCCTCATCTATCTATCCCTCTCTCCACTCCCCTCATCTATCTACCCCTCTCTCCATCCCCCTCATCTATCTACCCCTCTCTCCAACTCCCCTTCATCTATCTTCCCTCTCTCCAACTCCCCTTCATCTATCTATCCCTCTCTCACTCCCCCCTCATCTATCTACCCCTCTCCACTCGCCCTCATCTATCTATCCCTCTCTCCACTCCCCCTCATCTATCTACCCCTCTCTCCAACTCCCCCTCATCTATCTACCCCTCTCCAACTCCCCCTCATCTATCTATCCCTCTCTCCACCCTCATCTATCTACCCCTCTCTCCACTCCCCCTCATCTATCTTCCCCTCTCTCCACCCCCCCTCATCTATCTGCCTTTCTCCAACTCCCCCTCATCTATCTACCCCTCTCTCCACTCCCCTCATCTATCTATCCCTCTCTCCACTCCCCCTCATCTATCTATCCCTCTCTCCACTCCCCCTCATCTATCTACCCCTCTCTCCACTCCCCCCTCATCTATCTATCCCTCTCTCCAACTCCCCCCTCATCTATCTACCCCTATCTCCAACTCCCCCCTCATCTATCTACCCCTCTCTCCAACTCCCCCCTTCATCTATCTTCCCCTCTCCACTCCCCTTCATCTATCTATCCCTCTCTCCAACTCCCCCTTCATCTATCTTCCCCTCTCTCCACTCCCCCCTCATCTATCTACCCCTCTCTCCACTCCCCCCTCATCTCTCTATCCCTCTCTCCACTCCCCCCTCATCTATGTATCCCTCTCTCCAACTCCCCCTTCATCTATCTTCCCCTCTCTCCACTCCCCCCTCATCTCTCTATCCCTCTCTCCACTCCCCCCTCATCTATCTACCCCTCTCTCCAACTCCCCCTTCATCTATCTTCCCCTCTCTCCACTCCCAACTCATCTATCTACCCCTCTCTCCACTCCCCCTCATCTATCTACCCCTATCTCAACTCCCCTTCATCTATCTTCCCCTCTCTCCACTCCCCCTCATCTATCTACCCCTCTCTCCACTCCCCCTCATCTATCTATCCTCTCTCCACTCCCCCCTCATCTATCTACCCCTCTCTCCACTCCCCCCTCATCTATCTACCCCTCTCTCCAACTCCCCCTTCATCTATCTTCCTCTCTCTCCACTCCCCCTCATCTATCTACCCCTCTCTCCAACTCCCCCTTCATCTATCTATCCCTCTCTCCACTCCCCCCTCATCTATCTACCCCTCTCTCCACTCGCCCCTCATCTATCTATCCCTCTCTCCACTCCCCCCTCATCTATCTACCCCTCTCTCCACTCCCCCCTCATCTATCTACCCCTCTCTCCAACTCCCCCTTCATATATCTTCCCCTCTCTCCAACTCCCCCTTCATCTATCTATCCCTCTCTCCACTCCCCCCTCATCTATCTACCCCTCTCTCCACTCCCCCCTCATCTATCTACCCTCTCTCCACTCCCCCCTCATCTCTCTATCCCTCTCTCCACTCCCCTCTCATCTATCTACCCCTCTCTCCAACTCCCCCTTCATCTATCTTCCCCTCTCTCCACTCCCAACTCATCTATCTACCCCTCTCTCCACTCCCCCCTCATCTATCTACCCCTATCTCCAACTCCCCCTTCATCTATCTTCCCCTCTCTCCACTCCCCCCTCATCTATCTACCCCTCTCTCCACTCCCCCCTCATCTATCTATCCCTCTCTCCACTCCCCCCTCATCTATCTACCCCTCTCTCCACTCCCCCCTCATCTATCTACCCCTCTCTCCAACTCCCCCTTCATCTATCTTCCTCTCTCTCCACTCCCCCCTCATCTATCTACCCCTCTCTCCAACTCCCCCTTCATCTATCTATCCCTCTCTCCACTCCCCCTCATCTATCTACCCCTCTCTCCACTCGCCCTCATCTATCTATCCCTCTCTCCACTCCCCTCATCTATCTACCCCTCTCTCCACTCCCCCTCATCTATCTACCCCTCTCTCCAACTCCCCTTCATCTATCTTCCCCTCTCTCAACTCCCCCTTCATCTATCTATCCCTCTCTCCACTCCCCTCATCTATCTACCCTCTCTCCACTCGCCCCTCATCTATCTATCCCTCTCTCCACTCCCCCTCATCTATCTACCCCTCTCTCCAACTCCCCTCATCTATCTACCCCTCTCTCCAACTCCCCCCTCATCTATCTATCCCTCTCTCCACTCCGCCCTCATCTATCTACCCCTCTCTCCACTCCCCCTCATCTATCTTCCCCTCTCTCCACTCCCCCCTCATCTATCTACCCCTTTCTCCAACTCCCCCTCATCTATCTACCCCTCTCTCCACTCCCCCCTCATCTATCTATCCCTCTCTCCACTCCCCCCTCATCTATCTATCCCTCTCTCCACTCCCCCCTCATCTATCTACCCCTCTCTCCACTCCCCCCTCATCTATCTATCCCTCTCTCCAACTCCCCCCTCATCTATCTACCCCTATCTCCAACTCCCCCCTCATCTATCTACCCCTCTCTCCAACTCCCCCTTCATCTATCTTCCCCTCTCTCCACTCCCCCTTCATCTATCTATCCCTCTCTCCAACTCCCCCTTCATCTATCTTCCCCTCTCTCCACTCCCCCCTCATCTATCTACCCCTCTCTCCACTCCCCCCTCATCTCTCTATCCCTCTCTCCACTCCCCCTCATCTATGTATCCCTCTCTCAACTCCCCTTCATCTATCTTCCCCTCTCTCCACTCCCCTCATCTCTCTATCCCTCTCTCCACTCCCCCTCATCTATCTACCCCTCTCTCCAACTCCCCTTCATCTATCTTCCCTCTCTCCACTCCCAACTCATCTATCTACCCCTCTCTCCACTCCCCCTCATCTATCTACCCCTTTCTCCAACTCCCCCTCATCTATCTACCCCTCTCCCACTCCCCCTCATCTATCTATCCCTCTCTCCACTCCCCCTCATCTATCTATCCCTCTCTCCACTCCCCCTCATCTATCTACCCCTCTCTCCTCTCCCCCCTCATCTATCTATCCCTCTCTCAACTCCCCCTCATCTATCTACCCTATCTCCAACTCCCCCTCATCTATCTACCCCTCTCTCCAACTCCCCCTTCATCTATCTTCCCCTCTCTCCACCCCCCCTTCATCTATCTATCCCTCTCTCCAACTCCCCTTCATCTATCTTCCCCTCTCTCCACTCCCCCCTCATCTATCTACCCCTCTCTCCACTCCCCCCTCATCTCTCTATCCCTCTCTCCACTCCCCCCTCATCTATGTATCCCTCTCTCCAACTCCCCCTTCATCTATCTTCCCCTCTCTCCACTCCCCCTCATCTCTCTATCCCTCTCTCCACTCCCCCTCATCTATCTACCCCTCTCTCAACTCCCCCTTCATCTATCTTCCCTCTCTCCACTCCCAACTCATCTATCTACCCCTCTCTCCACTCCCCCATCTATCTACCCCTATCTCCAACTCCCCTTCATCTATCTTCCCCTCTCTCCACTCCCCCTCATCTATCTACCCCTCTCTCCACTCCCCCTCATCTATCTATCCCTCTCCACTCCCCCTCATCTATCTACCCCTCTCTCCACTCACCCCTCATCTATCTACCCCTCTCTCCAACTCCCCTTCATCTATCTTCCTCTCTCTCCACTCCCCCCTCATCTATCTTCCCCTCTCTCCAACTCCCCCTTCATCTATCTATCCCTCTCTACACTCCCCTCTCATCTATCTACCCCTCTCTCCACTCGCCCCTCATCTATCTATCCCTCTCTCCACTCCCCCCTCATCTATCTACCTCTCTCTCCAACTCCCCCCTCATCTATCTACCCCTCTCTCCAACTCCCCCCTCATCTATCTATCCCTCTCTCCACTCCGCCCTCATCTATCTACCCCTCTCTCCACTCCCCCCTCATCTATCTTCCCCTCTCTCCACTCCCCCCTCATCTATCTACCCCTTTCTCCAACTCCCCCTCATCTATCTACCCTCTCTCCATTCCCCCTCATCTATCTATCCCTCTCTCCACTCCCCCTCATCTATCTATCCCTCTCTCCACTCCCCCCTCATCTATCTACCCCTCTCTCCACTCCCCTCATCTATCTATCCCTCTCTCCAACTCCCCTCATCTATCTACCCCTATCTCCAACTCCCCCTCATCTATCTACCCTCTCTCCAACTCCCCTTCATCTATCTTCCTCTCTCTCCACTCCCCTTCATCTATCTATCCCTCTCTCCAACTCCCCTTCATCTATCTTCCCCTCTCTCCTCCCCCTCATCTATCTACCCTCTCCACTCCCCTCTCATCTCTCTATCCCTCTCTCCACTCCCCCTCATCTATGTATCCCTCTCTCCAACTCCCCTTCATCTATCTTCCCCTCTCTCCACTCCCCTCATCTATCTACCCTCTCTCCACTCACCCCTCATCTATCTACCCCTCTCTCCAACTCCCCCTTCATCTATCTTCCTCTCTCTCCACTCCCCCTCATCTATCTACCCCTCTCTCCAACTCCCCTTCATCTATCTTCCCCTCTCTCCACCCCCTCATCTATCTACCCCTCTCTCCAACTCCCCCTCATCTATCTACCCCTCTCTCCAACTCCCCTTCATCTATCTTCCCCTCTCTCCACTCCCCCTCATCTATCTACCCCTCTCTCCACTCCCCCTCATCTATCTACCCTCTCTCCAACTCCCCCTTCATCTATCTTCCCCTCTCCACTCCCCGCTCATCTATTTACCCCTCTCTCTCCAACTCCCCTTCATCTATCTATCCCTCACTCCACTCCCCTCATCTATCTACCCCTCTCTCCACTCCCCTCATCTATCTACCCCTCTCTCAACTCCCCCTTCATCTATCTTCCCCTCTCTCCAACTCCCCCCTTCATCTATCTTCCCCTCTCTCCACTCCCCCTCATCTATCTACCCCTCTCTCCAACTCCCCCTTCATCTATCTATCCCTCTCTCCACTCCCCCATATTATATATATTATCTATCTTCCCCTCTCTCCAACTCCCCCTTCATCTATCTTCCCCTCTCACTCCCCCTCATCTATCTACCCCTCTCTCTCCCCCTCATCTATCTATCCCTCTCTCCACTCCCCCCTCATCTATCTACCCCTCTCTCCACTCACCCCTCATCTATCTACCCCTCTCTCCAACTCCCCCTTCATCTATCTTCCCTCTCTCCACTCCCCCCTCATCTATCTACCCCTCTCTCCTACTCCCCCCTCGTCTATCTTCCCCTCTCTCCACTCCCCCCTCATCTATCTACCCCTCTCTCCAATTCCCCCTTCATCTATCTTCCCCTCTCTCCACTCCCCCCTCATCTATCTACCCCTCTCTCCAACTCCCCCCTCATCTATCTACCCCTCTCTCCAACTCCCCCTTCATCTATCTTCCCCTCTCTCCACTCCCCCCTCATCTATCTACCCCTCTCTCCACTCCCCCCTCATCTATCTACCCCTCTCTCCAACTCCCCCTTCATCTATTTTCCCCTCTCTCCACTCCCCCCTCATCTATCTACCCCTCTCTCCACTCGCCCCTCATCTATCTATCCCTCTCTCCACTCCCCCCTCATCTATCTACCCCTCTCTCCACTCCCCCCTCATCTATCTACCCCTCTCTCCAACTCCCCTTCATCTATCTTCCCCTCTCTCCAACTCCCCCTTCATCTATCTTCCCCTCTCTCCACTCCCCCCTCATCTATCTACCCCTCTCTCCAACTCCCCCCTCATCTATCTATCCCTCTCTCCAACTCCCCCTCATCTATCTACCCCTCTCTCCAACTCCCCCCTCATCTATCTTCCCCTCTCTCCACTCCCCCCTCATCTATCTACCCCTCTCTCCAACTCCCAACCCATCTATCTATCCCTCTCTCCACTCCCCCCTCATCTATCTACCCCTCTCTCCAACTCCCAACCCATCTATCTATCCCTCTCTCCAACTCCCCCTTCATCTATCTTATCCTATCTCCAACTCCCCCCTCATCTATCTACCCCTCTCTCCAACTCCCCCTTCATCTATCTTCCCCCCTCTCCACTCCCCCCTCATCTATCTACCCCTCTCTCCACTCCCCCCTCATCTATCTATCCCTCTCTCCACTCCCCCCTCAACTATCTACCCCTCTCTCCACTCCCCCCTCATCTATCTACCCCTCTCTCCACTCCCCCCTCATCTATCTACCCCTCTCTCCACTCCCCCCTCATCTATCTACCCCTCTCTCCAACTCCCCCTTCATCTATCTTCCCCTCTCTCCACTCCCCCCTCATCTATCTACCCCTCTCTCCAACTCCCCCTTCATCTATCTTCCCCTCTCTCCAACTCCCCCTTCATCTATCTTCCCCTCTCTCCAACTCCCCCTTCATCTATCTTCCCCTCTCTCCACTCCCCCTCATCTATCTACCCCTCTCTCCAACTCCCCCCTCATCTATCTATCCCTCTCTCCACTCCCCCCTCATCTATCTACCCCTCTCTCTAACTCCCCCTTCATCTATCTTCCCCTCTCTCCACTCCCCCCTCATCTATCTACCCCTCTCTCCAACTCCCCCCTCATCTATCTTCCCCTCTCTCCAACTCCCCCTTCATCTATCTTCCCCTCTCTCCACTCCCCCCTCATCTATCTACCCCTCTCTCCAACTCCCCCCTCATCTATCTATCCCTCTCTCCAACTCCCCCTCATCTATCTACCCTCTCTCCAACTCCCCCTCATCTATCTTCCCCTCTCTCCACTCCCCCCCTCATCTATCTACCCTCTCTCCAACTCCCAACCCATCTATCTATCCCTCTCCACTCCCCCTCATCTATCTACCCCTCTCTCCAACTCCCAACCCATCTATCTATCCCTCTCTCCAACTCCCCCTTCATCTATCTTATCCTATCTCCAACTCCCCCTCATCTATCTACCCCTCTCTCCAACTCCCCTTCATCTATCTTCCCCCTCTCCACTCCCCTCATCTATCTACCCCTCTCTCCACTCCCCCTCATCTATCTATCCCTCTCTCCACTCCCCCTCAACTATCTACCCCTCTCTCCACTCCCCCTCATCTATCTATCCCTCTCTCCACTCCCCCCTCATCTATCTACCCCTCTCTCCACTCCCCCTCATCTATCTACCCCTCTCTCCAACTCCCCTTCATCTATCTTCCCCTCTCTCCACTCCCCCTCATCTATCTACCCCTCTCTCCAACTCCCCTTCATCTATCTTCCCCTCTCTCCAACTCCCCTTCATCTATCTTCCCTCTCTCCAACTCCCCTTCATCTATCTTCCCCTCTCTCCACTCCCCCTCATCTATCTACCCCTCTCTCCAACTCCCCCTCATCTATCTATCCCTCTCTCCACTCCCCCTCATCTATCTACCCCTCTCTCTAACTCCCCCTTCATCTATCTTCCCCTCTCCACTCCCCCTCATCTATCTACCCCTCTCTCCAACTCCCCCTCATCTATCTATCCCTCTCTCAACTCCCCTTCATCTATCTTCCCCTCTCTCCACTCCCCCCTCATCTATATACCCCTCTCTCCAACTCCCCCTTCATCTATCTTCTCCTATCTCCAACTCCCCCCTCATCTATCTACCCCTCTCTCCAACTCCCCCTTCATCTATCTTCCCTCTCTCCACTCCCCCTCATCTATCTACCCCTCTCTCCACTCCCCCCTCATCTATCTATCCCTCTCTCCACTCCCCCTCATCTATCTACCCCTCTCTCCACTCCCCTCATCTATCTACCCCTCTCTCCAACTCCCCTTCATCTATCTTCCCCTCTCTCCACTCCCCCTCATCTATCTACCCCTCTCTCCAACTCCCCCTCATCTATCTATCCCTCTCTCCACTCCCCCTCATCTATCTACCCCTATCTCCAACTCCCCCTTCATCTATCTTCCCCTCTCTCCACTCCCCCCTCATCTATCTACCCCTCTCTCCACTCCCCCCTCATCTATCTATCCCTCTCTCCACTCCCCCCTCATCTATCTACCCCTCTCTCCACTCCCCCCTCATCTATCTACCCCTCTCTCCAACTCCCCCTTCATCTATCTTCCCCTCTTTCCACTCCCCCCTCATCTATCTACCCCTATCTCCAACTCCCCCTTCATCTATCTTACCCTCTCTCCACTCCCCCCTCATCTATCTACCCCTTTCTCCAACTCCCCCCTCATCTATCTACCCCTCTCTCCAACTCCCCCCTCATCTATCTACCCCTCTCTCCAATCCCCCCTCATCTATCTATCCCTCTCTCCACTCCCCCCTCATCTATCTATCCCTCTCTCCACTCCCCCCTCATCTATCTATCCCTCTCTCCAACTCCCCCCTCATCTATCTACCCCTATCTCCAACTCCCCTCATCTATCTACCCCTCTCTCCAACTCCCCTTCATCTATCTTCCCCTCTCTCCACTCCCCCCTCATCTATCTACCCCTCTCTCCAACTCCCCCTTCATCTATCTTCCCCTCTCTCCAACTCCCCCTTCATCTATCTTCCCCTCTCTCCACTCCCCCGTCATCTATCTACCCCTCTCTCCAACTCCCCCTTCATCTATCTTCCCCTCTCTCCACTCCCCCCTCATCTATCTATCCCTCTCTCCAACTCCCCCTTCATCTATCTTCCCCTCTCTCCACTCCCCCCTCATCTATCTACCCCTTTCTCCACTCCCCCCTCATCGCTCTATCCCTCTCTCCACTCCCCCCTCATCTATGTATCCCTCTCTCCAACTCCCCCTTCATCTATCTTCCCCTCTCTCCACTCACCCCTCATCTCTCTATCCCTCTCTCCACTCCCCCCTCATCTATCTACCCCTCTCTCCAACTCCCCCTTCATCTATCTTCCCCTCTCTCCACTCCCCCCTCATCTCTCTATCCCTCTCTCCACTCCCCCCTCATCTATCTACCCCTCTCTCCAACTCCCCTTCATCTATATACCCCTCTCTCCACTCCCCCCTCATCTATCTATCCCTCTCTCCAACTCCCCCCTCATCTATCTACCCCTCTCTCCAAACTCCCCCCTCATCTATCTACCCCTCTCTCCAACTCCCCCTTCATCTATCTTCCCCTCTCTCCACTCCCCCTCATCTATCCACCCCTCTCTCCACTCCCCCCTCATCTATCTATCCCTCTCTCCACTCCCCCCTCATCTATCTACCCCTCTCTCCACTCCCCCCTCATCTATCTACCCCTCTCAACAACTCCCCCTTCATCTATCTTCCCCTCTCTCCACTCCCCCCTCATCTATCTACCCCTCTCTCCAACTCCCCCTTCATCTATCTTCCCCTCTCTCCACTCCCCCTCATCTATCTACCCCTCTCTCCAACTCCCCCTCATCTATCTACCCCTCTCTCCAACTCCCCCTTCATCTATCTTCCCCTCTCTCCACTCCCCCCTCATCTATCTACCCCTCTCTCCACTCCCCCCTCATCTATCTACCCCTCTCTCCAACTCCCCCTTCATCTATCTTCCCCTCTCTCCACTCCCCCCTCATCTATCTACCCCTCTCTCCAACTCCCCCTTCATCTATCTATCCCTCTCTCCACTCCCCCCTCATCTATCTACCCCTCTCTCCACTCGCCCCTCATCTATCTACCCCTCTCTCCACTCGCCCCTCATCTATCTATCCCTCTCTCCACTCCCCCCTCATCTATCTACCCCTCTCTCCAACTCCCCCTTCATCTATCTTCCCCTCTCTCTAACTCCCCCTTCATCTATCTTCCCCTCTCTCCAACTCCCCCTTCATCTATCTATCCCTCTCTCCACTCCCCCATATTATATATATTATATATCTACCCCTCTCTCAACTCCCCCCTCATCTATCTACCCCTCTCTCCAACTCCCCCTCCATCTATCTTCCCCTCTCTCCACTCCCCCCTCATCTATCTACCCCTCTCTCCACTCCCCCTCATCTATCTATCCCTCTCTCCACTCCCCCCTCATCTATCTACCCCTCTCTCCACTCCCCCCTCATCTATATATCCCTCTCTCCACTCCCCCCTCATCTATCTACCCCTCTCTCCACTCCCCCCTCATCTATCTACCCCTCTCTCCAACTCCCCCTTCATCTATGTATCCCTCTCTCCACTCCCCCCTCATCTATCTACCCCTCTCTCCAACTCCCCCCTCATCTATCTTCCCCTCTCTCCACTCCCCCCTCATCTATCTCCCCCTCTCTCCACTCCCCCCTCATCTATCTATCCCTCTCTCCAACTCCCCCTTCATCTATCTTCCCCTCTCTCCACTCCCCCCTCATCTCTCTATCCCCCCGTTCCCCTCTCTCTCTCCACTCCCCTCTCATCTCTCTATCCCTCTCCCCACTCCCCCCTCATCTATCTTGCCCTCTCTCCTCTGCCCCTCATCTCTCTATCCCCCCATTCCCCTCTCTCTCTCCCTCCATCCCTCTCCATCTCCTTGTGTAAGTATCTAGTATATCTTGGCTATTTCCTCAAGCAGAGTGTTTATATCAGTAATCTGTTCATCCAGACATTTTAAATAACATCTCTACGTGTTTAGAAACACTGCCCAGGCCCTCTAATGAATTTATGTTAATGCCTGACTCTGCTGCTGCTGTGTGTGTGTGTGTGTGTGTGTGTGTGTGTGTGTGTGTGTGTGTGTGTGTGTGTGTGTGTGTGTGTGTGTGTGTGTGTGTGTGTGTGTGTGTGTGTGTGTGTGTGTGTGTGTGTGTGTGTGCGTGCGTGTCAGTCACCGTCATACAGTCACAGTCATACAGTCACAGTCATACAGTCAAAGTCACACAGTCACAGTCACATTCATACAGTCATACAGTCACAGTCATACAGTCATACAGGCACAGTCATACAGTCACAGTCATACCGTCACAGTCACATTCATACAGTCACAGTCATACAGTCACATTCATACAGTCATACAGGCACAGTCATACAGTCATACAGGCACAGTCATACAGTCACATTCATACAGTCATACAGGCACAGTCATACAGTCATACAGGCACAGTCATACAGTCATACAGGCACAGTCATACAGTCAAAGTCATACCATCACAGTCACATTCATACAGTCACAGTCATGCAGTCACAGTCATACAGTCATACAGGCACAGTCATACAGTCACAGTCATACAGTCACAGTCATACAGTCATACAGGCACAGTCATACAGTCACAGTCACATTCATACAGTCACAGTCATACAGTCACATTCATACAGTCATACAGTCACAGTCATACAGTCACATTCATACAGTCATACAGGCACAGTCATGCAATCACATTCATAGAGTCACATTCATACAGTCACAGTCATACAGTCATACAGGCACAGTCACATTCATACAGTCACAGTCATACAGTCACATTCATACAGTCACATTCATACAGTCATACAGTCACAGTCATACAGTCACATTCATACAGTCATACAGGCACAGTCATACAGTCACATTCATACAGTCACATTCATACAGTCACAGTCATACAGTCATACAGGCACAGTCATACAGTCACATTCATACAGTCATACAGTCACATTCATACAGTCACAGTCATACAGGCACAGTCATACAGGCACAGTCATACAGGCACAGTCATGCAGTCATACAGGCACAGTCATACAGTCACAGTCATACAGTCACATTCATACAGTCATACAGGCACAGTCATACAGGCACAGTCATACAGGCACAGTCATACAGTCACAGTCACATTCATACAGTCACAGTCATACAGTCACATTCATACAGTCATACAGGCACAGTCATACAGGCACAGTCATACAGGCACAGTCATACAGTCACATTCATACAGTCATACAGGCACAGTCATACAGGCACAGTCATACAGTCACAGTCATACAGTCACATTCATACAGTCATACAGGCACAGTCATACAGTCACAGTCACATTCATACAGTCACAGTCATACATTCATACAGTCACAGTCATACAGTCACATTCATACAGTCATGCAGGCACAGTCATACAGTCACATTCATACAGTCATACAGTCACATTCATACAGTCACAGTCATACAGGCACAGTCATACAGGCACAGTCATACAGGCACAGTCATACAGGCACAGTCATGCAGTCATACAGGCACAGTCATACAGTCACAGTCATACAGTCACAGTCATACAGTCACAGTCATACAGTCACAGTCATACAGTCACATTCATACAGTAATACAGGCACAGTCATACAGGCACAGTCATACAGGCACAGTCATACAGTCACAGTCACATTCATACAGTCACAGTCATACAGTCATACAGGCACAGTCATACAGGCACAGTCATACAGGCACAGTCATACAGTCACATTCATACAGTCATACAGGCACAGTCATACAGGCACAGTCATACAGTCACAGTCATACAGTCACATTCATACAGTCATACAGTCACAGTCATACATTCATACAGTCACAGTCATACAGTCACATTCATACAGTCATGCAGGCACAGTCATACAGGCACAGTCATACAGTCACATTCATACAGTCATGCAGGCACAGTCATACAGTCACATTCATACAGTCATGCAGGCACAGTCATACAGTCACATTCATACAGTCATACAGGCACAGTCATGCAGTCACATTCATACACGTGGAGTGTATGTAATGAACAGTGAATCCCAATAAACAAGAGAGAACGTGCAGGGAGTGCGAGTACAGCTGTCCTGTTAGATGATGTAATGTTATCCTACAGTGTGACTCAACTGAGCCATTACTCCTGGGGGAACATAGGCTATCATGTACATCATCTAATGATATTTACAATTTTCCTATCAATTTCAATGTCACAATTTTTCTATTAATTACTTCAACATACGATTCCAAAATGTTAATATGTCAATGTAAGATATACAAGAGCAATATCAATATCATCACAAGCACAAGGTACAATTACTCATGGGAAGAGCGTGGGAATTGGGAGGCGTGTGAGTTGAGAGAGAGGAGAAAGAGTCTGACAGACAAGCAGATTGCAGAGTACACTGATGGTAGATGAGAAGCTCTTCAGCCAATGAAGCCCCCTCGTCTGTGCGTGTGCTCTCTCTCCCTCTCTGACTAACCCGTCATTTGTCGGCCCAGTCTCATCAGGACAGACAGGTGTGATTATATTCAAATGAGATAGCTGTCACTGTGATGACTTCATCTGTAATGTTTACCTGTTTTCATATGCCTGCTGAAACATGACGTGGGAATTCTTTAGCGTTAAAATATAACAGGATAATAGACCTATCAGGCAATATCAAGTGTAATTCATTCATTTGACAGTATAGAGGAATGTAAGAAAATGCAATGGAAGTGTGTGTGTGTGTGTGTGTGTGTTTTGAGTGTTTTTGTGCTCCATACATTTGAGAGGAACATAGGTGAACCAAGTGATATGTTGCAATTGCATGTAATGCTGCTGGTCATGGCCCATATCCACACTGAGTCTCAGAAAACGGCCCTAGGAATCCTGTTAACACTTGGTTTAAGACTAAAACAAGTCCCAGCTGAGAGTAGGTTTTAGGATGATGTTAACAAACTCCGAGCCAGAAGTAAATCAACTCATAAAAGTTTACATATGCCGTAGATGCTTTCAATTGCCCAATTTATAGGCATACTCAAAATAGGCATACTTTGTGCTTCATAACTTGAACATTTAAGTTTAAAATGCTCAAAATAAAAAGATGTGATTATTAGCCTTGTGGTTATAAGTATTTAGGCATATCATGTGAATTATGCCTAATTCGAAATAATTATCAAAAGAGCAAGAAATAGGTTACTGTCACGTGTAGGTCCACATGAATTCTTTCAACAACTATCCTGCAGCAACCACTGACTTGCTGCCTTTTTCTATTATCAAGACACCAGCTGGCAACGCTTAAATGGTTAGGACAGCTCACAATTTCTCCTGATTATTGGTTGACGAGGTGGAAGTCACGACTAAAGAGGATTCATGCAAAGCTTTTATTTTTACACACAAGAGTAGGAGTAAAATCCCTCTATTATCAGCACTTATGACAAATGTTCTACTCTGAGACATTTTGTTTATATGGCCCCAGATCTCCACACACACATCCAGGTCTTCTGAACAGGCTGTTTATCCCCATCCAATTTAACCAGCAGGAGGGCTGAAGTCCCTCACATAAACCCATTTCTGGAGAAATAGGATTTTCCAACCCTACTTCACCCCTCACTGGCTGGTGACTGTAAATTCCTGTTTGTGTGTGTGGCTGACAATATACAGTATGTATGTCTGACCGAGTGTGTAGTGAGACAGATAGAAAAACTATTAATTTCCACTTTACACAAATTTACCCAGAGTACCAACTTTTCAAACAATTGGTCTGGATCTGTACATGCTTGTGTGTATGTGTGTGGGCATGTGTGTGTTCGTGGGCACGTGTGTGTATGTGTTCAGCCCCTAAATAAGCTGTCTGGATTGTCATGTAGCTGTTACTGCGGCTTCCATGCAGTATAGCCATAAAACAGAGAATCAGCCCCTAAGACATAAATTACACCTTTGTTTGTTGGCTGGAGAGAACACAACATATCAGTGACATAGGGAGAGAAAGAGAGAAGGTGAGCGGGAAGGGGCAGAGAGAAGGATAGAGAGGGAAGGGGCAGAGAGAAGGATAGAGAGGGAAGGGGCAGAGAGAAGGATAGAGAGGGAAGGGGAAGGAGAGAAAGAGAGAAGGAGAGAGGGAAGGGGCAGAGAGAAGGATAGAGAGGGAAGGGGAAGGAGAGAAATAGAGAAGGAGAGAGGGAAGGGGCAGAGAGAAGGATAGAGAGGGAAGGGGAAGGAGAGAAAGAGAGAAGGAGAGAGGGAAGGGGCAGAGAGAAGGATAGAGAGGGAAGGGGAAGGAGAGAAAGAGAGAAGGAGAGAGGGAAGGGGCAGAGAGAAGGATAGAGAGGGAAGGGGAAGGAGAGAAAGAGAGGAGAGAGGGAAGGGGAAGGAGAGAAAGAGAGAAGGAGAGAGGGAAGGGGCAGAGAGAAGGATAGAGAGGGAAGGGGAAGGAGAGAAAGAGAGAAGGAGAGAGGGAAGGGGCAGAGAGAAGGATAGAGAGGGAAGGGGAAGGAGAGAAAGAGAGGAGAGAGGGAAGGGGAAGGAGAGAAAGAGAGAAGGAGAGAGGGAAGGGGCAGAGAGAAGGATAGAGAGGGAAGGGGAAGGAGAGAAAGAGAGACGGAGAGAGGGAAGGGGCAGAGAGAAGGATAGAGAGGGAAGGGGAAGGAGAGAAAGAGAGAAGGAGAGAGGGAAGGGGCAGAGAGAAGGATAGAGAGGGAAGGGGAAGGAGAGAAAGAGAGAAGGAGAGAGGGAAGGGGCAGAGAGAAGGATAGAGAGGGAAGGGGAAGGAGAGAAAGAGAGAAGGAGAGAGGGAAGGGGCAGAGAGAAGGATAGAGAGGGAAGGGGAAGGAGAGAAAGAGAGGAGAGAGGGAAGGGGAAGGAGAGAAAGAGAGAAGAAGGAGAGAGGGAAGGGGCAGAGAGAAGGATAGAGAGGGAAGGGGAAGGAGAGAAAGAGAGAAGGAGAGAGGGAAGGGGCAGAGAGAAGGATAGAGAGGGAAGGGGAAGGAGAGAAAGAGAGGAGAGAGGGAAGGGGAAGGAGAGAAAGAGAGAAGGAGAGAGGGAAGGGGCAGAGAGAAGGATAAAGAGGGAAGGGGAAGGAGAGAAAGAGAGACGGAGAGAGGGAAGGGGCAGAGAGAAGGATAGAGAGGGAAGGGGAAGGAGAGAAAGAGAGAAGGAGAGAGGGAAGGGGCAGAGAGAAGGATAGAGAGGGAAGGGGAAGGAGAGAAAGAGAGAAGGAGAGAGGGAAGGGGCAGAGAGAAGGATAGAGAGGGAAGGGGAAGGAGAGAAAGAGATAAGGAGAGAGGGAAGGGGCAGAGAGAAGGATAGAGAGGGAAGGGGAAGGAGAGAAAGAGAGGAGAGAGGGAAGGGGAAGGAGAGAAAGAGAGAAGGAGAGAGGGAAGGGGCAGAGAGAAGGATAGAGAGGGAAGGGGAAGGAGAGAAAGAGAGGAGAGAGGGAAGGGGAAGGAGAGAAAGAGAGAAGGAGAGAGGGAAGGGGCAGAGAGAAGGATAGAGAGGGATGGGGAAGGAGAGAAAGAGAGAAGGAGAGAGGGAAGGGGCAGAGAGAAGGATAGAGAGGGAAGGGGAAGGAGAGAAAGAGAGAAGGAGAGAGGGAAGGGGCAGAGAGAAGGATAGAGAGGGAAGGGGCAGAGAGAAGGATAGAGAGGGAAGGGGCAGAGAGAAGGATAGAGAGGGAAGGGGCAGAGAGAAGGATAGAGAGGGAAGGGGCAGAGAGAAGGATAGAGAGGGAAGGGGCAGAGAGAAGGATAGAGAGGGAAGGGGAAGGAGAGAAAGAGAGGAGAGAGGGAAGGGGCAGAGAGAAGGATTGAGAGGGAAGGGGCAGAGAGAAGGATAGAGAGGGAATGGGAAGGAGAGAAAGAGAGAAGGAGAGAGGGAAGGGGCAGAGAGAAGGATAGAGAGGGAAGGGGCAGAGAGAAGGATAGAGAGGGAAGGGGCAGAGAGAAGGATAGAGAGGGAAGGGGCAGAGAGAAGGATAGAGAGGGAAGGGGAAGGAGAGAAAGAGAGGAGAGAGGGAAGGGGCAGAGAGAAGGATAGAGAGGGAAGGGGAATGAGAGAAAGAGAGAAGGAGAGAGGGAAGGGGCAGAGAGAAGGATAGAGAGGGAAGGGGCAGAGAGAAGGATAGAGAGGGAAGGGGAAGGAGAGAAAGAGAGGAGAGAGGGAAGGGGCAGAGAGAAGGATAGAGAGGGAAGGGGAAGGAGAGAAAGAGAGAAGGAGAGAGGGAAGGGGCAGAGAGAAGGATAGAGAGGGAAGGGGAAGGAGAGAAAGAGAGAAGGAGATAGGGAAGGGGCAGAGAGAAGGATAGAGAGGGAAGGGGAAGGAGAGAAAGAGAGGAGAGAGGGAAGGGGCAGAGAGAAGGATTGAGAGGGAAAGGGCAGAGAGAAGGATAGAGAGGGAAGGGGAAGGAGAGAAAGAGAGAAGGAGAGAGGGAAGGGGCAGAGAGAAGGATAGAGAGGGAAGGGGAAGGAGAGAAAGAGAGGAGAGAGGGAAGGGGCAGAGAGAAGGATAGAGAGGGAAGGGGAAGGAGAGAAAGATAGAAGGTGAGCGGGAAGGGGCAGAGAGAAGGATTGAGAGGGAAGGGGAAGGAGAGAAAGAGAGAAGGAGAGAGGGAAGGGGCAGAGAGAAGGATAGAGAGGGAAGGGGAAGGAGAGAAAGAGAGAATAAGAGAGGGAAGGGGCAGAGAGAAAGAGAGGAGAGAGGGAAGGGACAGAGAGAAGGATAGAGAGGGAAGGGGAAGGAGAGAAAGAGAGGAGAGAGGGAAGGGACAGAGAGAAGGATAGAGAGGGAAGGAGAGAAAGAGAGGAGAGAGGGAATGGACAGAGAGAATGATAGAGAGGGAAGGGGAAGGAGAGAAAGAGAGGAGAGAGGGAAGGGACAGAGATAATTGATAGAGAGGGAAGGGGAAGGAGAGAAAGAGAGGAGAGAGGGAAGGGACAGAGAGAAGGATTGAGAGGGAAGGGGAAGGAGAGAAAGAGAGAAGGAGAGAGGGAAGGGGCAGAGAGAAGGATTGAGAGGGAAGGGGAAGGAGAGAAAGAGAGAAGGAGAGAGGGAAGGGACAGAGAGAAGGATAGAGAGGGAAGGGGAAGGAGAGAAAGAGAGGAGAGAGGGAAGAGACAGAGAGAATTGATAGAGAGGGAAGGAGAGAAAGAGAGAAGGAGAGAGGGAAGGGGCAGAGAGAAAGAGAGGAGAGAGGGAAGGGGCAGAGAGAAGGATAGAGAGGGAAGGGGCAGAGAGAAAGAGGAAAGGAGAGATGGAAGAGGAAGAGAGAAGGAGAGCGGGAAGGGGCAGAGAGAAAGAGAGAAAGAGAGCAGGAAGGGGCATAGAGAAGGAGAGCAGGAGGGGGCAGAGTGAAAGAGAGAAGGAGAGAGGGAAGGGGAAGAGAGAGGGTGAGAGGGAATATGTAAGAGAAAGAGAGAAGGAAAGCCGGAAGGGGCAGAGAAAAAGAGAGAAAGAGAACTGTTCATGGCAGTGTTTGGGTTTTCCCAGAACCAATTTATTTTTTTACATTACCTCCCAATCCCATCTTGAGTCTGTTTTTTCCTTCGTTTTTCTCTCTCGCTTTCCCCCTTTTCACCTCTCTTTCTCTCTCTCTCTCTCTCTCTCTCTCTCTCTCATTCTCTCATTCTCTCATTCTCTCATTCTCTCATTCTCTCTCTCTCTCTCTCTCTCTCTCTCTCTCATTCTCTCATTCTCTCATTCTCTCATTCTCTCTCTCTCTCTCTCTCTCTCTCTCTCTCTCTCTCTTTCTCTCTCTCTCTTTCTCTCTCTCTCTCTGTTACTCTCCGCTTCCTCCACCCTTTCGCTTGTACACTCTTTGACAGGTACTGAATATATACTATTCTTTTCTCACAGAAAACTTGAATAAAATCACTGCCAGTCAGGAAACCCATTTATAGGCTATAGTATTACATTGTGGTGGATACCAGAGGGTTCTGGGGTCTAAGCCTGTTCCCTGCCTTCCTCTCCTCTCCCAACTCTCACCTTCAGTGACCCCAGGTGTTCTCCACACTGAAGCTCAGTGTGGTTGTGTGCGTGTGTGTGCGTGTATGTGGTGACCTGAGCCAGTGCTGCACCTGTGTTTCAGTGGTAACAGTGTAGCAACAAGTCTGTATATGTGCTTAGGAGATCTATTATATCTTGTTTGTTTTATATTGACCATGCACCGATTCTGCTGCAAGGGACTTGTGTTTGTGTGTGTGAGCGCTCGCATCGATTCTGCTGCAAGGGACGTGTGTGTGTGTGTGTGTGTGTGTGTGTGTGTGTGTGTGTGTGTGTGTGTGTGTGTGTGTGTGTGTGTGTGTGTGTGTGTGTGTGTGTGTGTGTGTGTGTGTGTGTGTGTGTGTGTGTGTGTGTGTGTGTGATCGCTCGTATCGATTCTGCTGCAGAAGTTAAGTGGGTCAGTGTTTTTGCTGTATTTATTCATGCTCGAGCAAACAAGGTCTCCAGGGCTCGTTTGTGTGTGTGTGTGTTTTGCAGGGTTCACTTGCACTTGATTTATCAATCAAAGTGATCGATCTGCTGTGTTGTCACCTCACCTGACCCACTTAAGACCAAGTTACTTGTATCATCAGTGTGTAATGAGGTATTGAGTAGGATAATCTAGTGATTAAAACATTAGGAACCTTACTGAGGAGACTGTTTAACCCTAATGTCTAATTAGCATAATACAAACGTTTGCATAATACAGTATTATTATTTTTTTTTACCTTTATTTAACTAGGCAAGTCAGTTTAGAAAAAAATCTTATATTCAATGACAGCCTAGTGGGTTAACACCCTGTTCAGGGGCAGAACAACAGATTTGTACCTTGTCAGCTCGGGGATTTGAACTTGCAACCTTCCGGTTACTAACTTCCAGTTACTAGTCCAACGCTCTAACCACCAGGCTACCCTGCTGCCAGAAATCACAATAAAAATCCATAAATGTAAGATGCATCTGCCGCATCCGCCTGTGTCGCACTTCCACATCTGTTAGAGCGGTGGTCCAATAATGGTCCAATAATAATAAGGCAGAACAGTTTAAACAGGAGCAGCAGCACGGCCAGGTGGACTGGGGACAGCAAGAAGTCATCATGTCAGGTAGTCCTGAGGCATGGTCCCAGGTCCTCCGAGAGAGAGAGAGAAAGAAAGAGAGAAAGAGAGAATTAGAGAGAGTACACTTAAATTCACACAGGACACCGAATAGGACAGGAGAGGTACTCCAGATATAACAAACTGACCCTAGCCCCCCGACACATAAACTACTGCAGCATAAATACTGGAGGCTGAGACAGGAGGGGTCAGAAGACACTGTGGCCCCATCCGAGGACACCCCCGGACAGGGCCAAACAGGAATGATATAACCTCACCCACTTTGCCAAAGCACAGTCCCCACACTACTAGAAGGAGATCTTCAACCACCAACTTAACATCCTGAGACAAGGCTGAGTATAGCCCACAAAGATCTCCGCCAGGGAGTTGAAAACAGCAGGTCTGGGACAGGTAGCACGTCCGGTGAACAGGTCAGAGTTCCATAGCCGCAGGCAGAACAGTTGAAACTGGAGCAGCAGCACGGCCAGGTGAACTGGGGACAGCAATGAGTCATCATGCCAGGTAGTCCTGAGGCATGGTCCTAGGGCTCAGGTCCTCTGAGAGAGAGAAAGAAAGAAAGAATTAGAGAGAGCATACTTAAATTCACACAGGACACTGGATAAGACAAGAGAAATACTCCAGATATAACAGACTGACCCTAGCTCCCCGACACATAAACTACTGCAGCATAAATACTTAAGGCTGAGACAGGAGGGGTCAGGAGACACTGTGGCCCCAACCGATGATACCCCCGGACAGGGCCAAACAGGCAGGATATAACTCCACCCACTTTTCGAATGCACAGCCCCCCCACCACCAGGAGGGATATCTTCAACCACCAACTTACCATCCTGAGACAAGGCCGAGTATAGCCCACAAAGATCTCCCCCACGGTTGCCGGAACGTAGAGCATTACAGTACTCTAACCTAGAAGTGACAAAAGCATGGACAAATTTTTCTGCAATATTTTTGGACAGAAAGTTTCTGATTTTTGCAATGTTACATAGATGGAAAAAAGCTGTCCTTGAAACAGTCTTGATATGTTTGTCAAAAGAGAGATCAGGGTCCAGAGTAACGCCGAGGTCCTTCACAGTTTTATTTGAGATGGCTGTACAACCATTAAGAGTAATTGTCAGATTCAACAGAAGATATCTTTGTTTCTTGGGACCTAGAACAAGCATCTCTGTTTTGTCCGAGTTTAAAAGTATAAAGTTTGCAGCCATCCATCCTTATGTCTGAAACACAGGCTTCTAGCGAGGGCAATTTTTGGGCTTCACCATGTTTCATTGAAATGTACAGCGTGTGTCATCCGCATAGCAGTGAAAGTTAACATTATGTTTTCGAATGACATCCCCAAGAGGTAAAATATATAGTGAAAACAATAGTGGTCCTAAAACGGAACCTTGAGGAACACCGAAATTTACAGTTGATTTGTCAGAGGACAAACCATTCACAGAGACAAATTGATATCTTTCAGACAGATAAGATCTAAACCAGGCCAGAACTTGTCCATGTAGACCAATTTGGGTTTCCAATCTCTCCAAAAGAACGTGATGATCGATGGTATCAAAGCAGCACTAAGGTCTAGGAGCACAAGAACAGATGCAGAGCACAGATGCCGAGCCTCGGTCTGACGCCATTAAAAGGTAATTTACCACCAAGATTCGATATAGGCCTATAGTTTTTTTGTTTTTTCTGGGTGAAGGTTTGGCTTTGTCAAGAGAGGCTTTATTAATGCCACTTTTAGTGAGTTTGGTTCACATCCGGTAGATAGGGAGCCGTTTATTATGTTCAGCATAGGAGGGCCAAGCACAGGAAGCAGCTCTTTCAGTAGTTTAGTTGGAATAGGGTCCAGTATGCAGGTTGAAGGTTTGGAGGCCATTATTATTTTCATCATTGTGTCAAGAGATATAGTACTAAAACACTTGAGTGTCTCCCTTGATCCTAGGTCCTGGCAGAGTTGTGCAGACTAAGGACAACTGAGCTTTGGAGGAATACGCAGATTTAAAGTGGAGTCCGTAATTTGCTTTCTAATGATCATGATTTTATTACTTATTTATTACTGCTGAAGTGAAAGCCATCCTCTCTTGGTGAATGCTGCTTTTTAGTTAGCTTTGTGACAGTATCAAAAATAAATTTTGGATTGTTCTTATTTTCCTCAATTAAGTTGGAAAATAGGATGATCGAGCAGCAGTGAGGGCTCTTCGATACTGCACGGTACTGTCTTTCCAAGCTAGTCGGAAGACTTCCAGTTTGGTGTGGCGTCATTTCTGGTCCAATTTTCTGGAAGCTTGCTTCAGAGCTAGGGAATTTTCTGTATACCAGGGAGCTAGTTTCTTATGACAAATGTTTTTAGTTTTTAGGGGTGCAACTGCATCTAGGGTATTGCACAAGTTTAAATTGAGTTCCTCAGTTAGGTGGTTAACTGATTTTTGTCCTCTGATGTCCTTGGGTAGGCAGAGGGAGTCTGGATGGGCATCAAGGAATCTTTGGGTTGTCTGAGAATGTATAGCACGACTTTTGATGCTCCTTGGTCTGAGCAGATTATTTGTTGCGATTGCAAACGTAATAAAATGGTGGTCCGATAGTCCAGGGTTATGAGGAAAAACATTAAGATCCACAACATTTATTCCATGGGGCAAAACTAGGTCCAGAGTATGACTGTGGCAGTGAGTAGGTCCAGAGACATGTTTGACAAAACCCACTGAGTCAATGATGGCTCCGAAAGCCTTTTGGAGCGGGTCGGTGGACTTTTCCATGTGAATATTAAAGTCACCAAAAATTAGAACATTATCTGCTGTGACTACAAGGTCTGATAGGAATTCAGGGAACTCAGTGAGGAACGCTGTATATGGCCCAGGAGGCCTGTAAACAGTAGCTATAAAAAGTGTTTGTCAGACCATGAGACATCCCGAATATCGGTCTTCTCACAAAAACTTCTGTAGCATCCAAACGGTTTGGCCTACAAACTTTTATGGCCTACATACTGTCCATCTATGGAAAAATGAGACTCTCTACACGCGTCTGGAGACTCCTCTGAAGTTGGTACAGCTGATCAGCCAACTTCTGTCTGTAGCATCCCGAACCGTTTGGGCTACACACTAATATGACCCCTCTGTGCAAAGGTGAGAATCACAAGACTCGTCTGAAGGTCCCCGGGTACCAGTTGAAAAAATGAATGGAAGTATATACGGGGAAAAATATATGGGGTTAAATACATGTATACAATTTTTCCTGATCTCTCTTATATCTCTCAGATAAAGGATAGACACTTCAGAACAAACTGCCTTTTGATATGTTTTTGGGACAATCTGTTGTTCCATTTTAACTTTCAAAATCAAATAGCAAAATGATCCTTCGCAGAAACGCCCCTCCCCCGGCTTAGACAGCCCTTACACTCTGATGGGTTAACCCTCTATGGTGGATCAATAACCTAGTTTTCTGCTAGTCTACAGGCCCCCAGTACACACGCACGCACACACGCACGCACACACGCACGCAGGTTCATTGCCTGCTTTGAGAAATGCATGTAAAAGCCTACTTACTCCATACAAAAGTCATCCATAGAGCTTTTACAGATCTGTAAAAGTTGGATATATAATTCAGACATCCTAATCATAATGAGTAGAGCAGTGTACCTCCACATCTCAGTACAGCATGTTGTCTTCCCCCACCCTCTAAAGCCCCACTCTCCTCAGTCTGGTATTTGCTGTTATGTCATTATCTCGTCATTATTATTAACAAAAAAAAAGCAAGGCTGGCTTGCACGCTCAAGGAGTGCAGAAATGGAATATTATATTTAACAATCAATTTCCATGATGGAATTACACAAATAAAAGACACTCTCTCTTTCTTTCTCTCTTTCTCTCTCGTTCTCTCGCTCTCTCTCTCTCTCTCTCTCTCATCCTCTACCTTGATGCATCTGTTCATCTGTTAATTTGTTATGGTTTACTCTTTTCATTTACAAACATCTTTTTCACACTCCGAGGCCTGTCTCATGTTCCCCACTTTGCATGATTACGACGCCTCAGCCAAATGCAGGTATGTTTATCCCCGTTTCGCTCCGTTTAAGAAACTATTTTCAACAGAATCATCGGAATGAATACACCCCTGATAACACGTAAACACGGTTAACTTTCATAGCAGCCACGTGGTATTCTTTCTTGCATCTACGCGCTCTCCTCCTCCACCCTTTGCCCTTCGCTTGTGGACTTCAATGCACAACACATCAGCTCTCTGTGACCAGGCAAAACAATCTCTCCAAGCCAAACCATATCATAACCGCTACACACAGCCTACATCGTTGTCACCATATTAGCTAAAAAAAACATCATAGTCAGCATAGCTAATAGAACTAACGTGTTAGTAAACCCGCTACAATCATGCAGTACAGTGTACATTCAGTAAGCAGTTTAGCAGTTACACCAGCTGGCCCCCGGTGGAAATACATGAGTAAAACCAATAGCTTACCTTGACATTAAAGAGTTCCAGTGTTGGATAGTCATAGACAACTAGCTAACATAGCAGCCCTCTGTTTAAGCCAGGGTGTTTGAGTAGGCTAAACTAGCTAGGTGCATATTTGCTATCTAAGTAAGTGAATGTAAATGTGAAGAAAAAATAACAAATTCTCTCTCTTTGAGTCAAGTACTCAACACTTTTTATGCACTGCAGTGCTAGCTAGCTGTAGCTTATGCTTTCAGCACTAGATTCATGCTTTGATCCTTTGATTGGGTGGACAACATGTCAGTTCATGCTACAAGAGCTCTGATAGGTTGGAGGATGTCCTCTGGAAGTTGTCATAATTACTGTGAGATAATTGTGGGTGAGAACCATGAAACTCCTAGGTTTGTATTGAAGTCTATGTACCCAGAAGCTAGCTGTCCTCCAGCCACACCATGGTGCTACCCTACAGAGTGCCTTTGAGGCTACTGTAGACCTTCATTGTAAAATAATGTGTTTTAATCAATTATTTGGTGACGTAAATGTATGTCTTGTAATTTTATCTAAAATTGAAAACTTTTTAAATGTTTCACTATTTTTTTAAAAATGAAATTCACTGAGGAGGAGGGGGGGTGGCAGGAGGGGCAGGGGTAGCCTGGCGGGTAGGAGCATTGGGGCAGTAACTGAAAGTTTGCTGGATTGAATCCCCGAGCTGACAAGGTATAAATCTGTTGTTCTGCACCTGAGCAAGGCTGTTAACCCACTGTTCCCCGGACCCTGAAGACCTGGATGTCGTTTAAGGCAGCCCTCCGTACATCTCTGATTCAGAGGGGTTGGATACATCCCGTTGTTCAATTGACTAGGTATCAAAATCACATCACTTTGTTGGTGTGACATAATAGAGGATGCAGAGCTTTAAACAGAAAGCCAACAAAGCACACGGTAAGACCAGTCATAACTCTTTTCTGTTCTGATGTTAAGTTTATAAAACTGTCAAAAATAATGTGCTGTGCCAAATTTGGATGTAAATCTATGTACTGGTGCATCAAAATACACAAAGTTGCCAATATTATTGTAACGGTCGTCGTATGAAGAAGGTGTGGACCAAAGCACAGCATGGTAAGTGTTCATGTTATTTTTATTTAAACTGAACACAAAACAAAATAACGAAATAGGAACGAAAATGAAACAGTCCTGTCAGGTGCAGAAATACAAAACAGAAAACAACTACCCACAACCCATAGTAGGAAAACAAGCTGCCTAAGTATGGTTCTCAATCAGAGACAACGACAGACAGCTGTCCCAGATTGAGAACCATACCCGGCCAAAAACAAATAAATACAAAAACATAGAAAAAAGAACATAGAACGCCCACCCTAGTCACACCCTGGCCTAACCAAAATAGAGAATAAAAAGCCTCTCTATGGCCAGGGCGTGACAATTATGTTTACATTTTCTAATTCAGCCATTTTTTTGCTGTTGTCCCATTTTACCAATCTTAGCTAAAGTAGTTTTCTTGTAGTACTGTTATTAGTACTGTTATTAGTACTCTTATTTGAGTGAAATCAGAAATATTTCCGGATAATGGAACCTCTTCAGACATCTATCCAACATATTAGCCCAACACATGATACAGGACATTTCTGAAATCCTCAGACGTTTCCTAATCACACACAATTGAATTTAATTGTCATTGGGGTACAATTCGGACTGTACTGTTGACCCAGTTTGTCTGACCTGCTGTCCCAGTCTACCAAATGCAAACTGAAAATCTGGTTTTGACTCAGTGTACACAAATGGTTGTGTCATGCCTCCTGCGAGTATATAATTTGTGTGTGTGTGTGTGTGTGTGAGAGAGATTAGGAAACACCTTGACGATTTCATAAATGTTGGATAGATGTCCAAAGAGGTTACAAGAGACGGAAATGCAAAAAGTGTCCCACTTATTCCAAATTCACACTATATGCTGTTGTGGTGATAGAGTGACAGACCTGTCTGAGATGTAACCCTGGGAGCTAAACTACAATAGGAAGAGAACAGACAACAAGAAGACACATTACTGTGCTGTTGTGGTGATAGAGTGACAGACCTGTCTGAGATGTAACCCTGGGAGCTAAACTACAATAGGAAGAGAACAGACAACAAGAAGACACATTACTGTGCTGTTGTGGTGATAGAGTGACAGACCTGTCTGAGATGTAACCCTGGGAGCTAAACTACAATAGGAAGAGAACAGACGACAAGAAGACATATTGCTGTGCTGTTTTTATTTGTCAGCTTTCAAACCACATTATTAATCAGGGATGTGTTTTCTTGGTCAGGGCACAGCATCAGAAACATCTCCAGTTCTAGGTGTTAGGCTGTGAATGTGGGTTTCTTTTGACTAGGACCAGGAGTGATGTTTTCTTGGTCAGGGCACAGCATCAGAAACATCTCCAGTTCTAGGTGTTAGGCTGTGAATGTGGGTTTCTTTTGACTAGGACCAGGAGTGATGTTTACTTGGTTGGTCCAAAGAACAGAAGGATCTGCGTGGGTCAGAGTACAGAGCAAGTGAAGGTTTGTGAAGGTTTGTGAAGGTTTGTGAAGGGCATCGAGTGAATGTGTGGAAACCCTCTTAAGAATGTACCAATCAGTGAGGCAGGTCACAGGAACGCCACATTACGGCTGGATACTGTTTTCAGTCTCAGTCCTCTGGTGAGAGCCGTGTGTGTGTGTGTGTGTGTGTGTGTGTGTGTGTGTGTGTGTGTGTGTGTGTGTGTGTGTGTGTGTGTGTGTGTGTGTGTGTGTGTGTGTGTGTGTGTGTGTGTGTGTGTGTGTGTGTGTGTGTGTGTGTGTGTGCATGTGCGTGACTGGACAATCCAAAAACAGTGAAAGTTGCCCTGGTCGTCATCTGGATAGTGTCTCACACACACACACAGGCACACACACACACACACACACACACACACACACACACACACACACACACACACACACACACACACACACACACACACACACACACACACACACACACACACACACACACACACACACACACACACACACAGGCACACACACACGTACACGTACACATACACCTAGTAAAACGTTAGTAGGCTCAGGAATTGAGGTGATTGGATTCTTGTCATATAATTTAGCTAGATTAAGATGGAAGTTATGACATTAAACTGTTTGTACTTTAACATCTCTGGAATAATAACTGCATCAGTGATGAGAAGGTATCATGTAGGAAGGTGTTTTACTACTCTTGTTTTGTAACACCAAAATCACAGATACACTTACTGTTATCAGGGCCCCAGCGACCTCTCTCCCTCTACCCCCTTCTCTACCTACTCCTCCAACCCCTCCAACCCCTCCTCTCTCTCCCTCTACCCCCTTCTCTACCTACTCCTCCAACCCCTCCAACCCCTCCTCTCTCTCCCTCTACCCCCTTCTCTACCTACTCCTCCAACCCCTCCAACCCCTCCTCTCTCTCCCTCTACCCCCTTCTCTACCTACTCCTCCAACCCCTCCCCTCTCTCCCTCTACCCCCTTCTCTACCTACTCCTCCAACCCCTCCAACCCCTCCTCTCTCTCCCTCTACCGTCTTCTCTGCCTTCTCCTCCAACCCCTCCTCTCTCTCCCTCTACCCTGTCCTCTACCTACTCCTCCAACCCTGCCAACCCCTCCTTTCTCTCCCTCTACCCTCTTCTCTACCTACTCCTCCAACCCCTCCTCTCTCCCTCTACCCTCTTCTCTACCTACTCCTCCAACCCCTCCTCTCTCCCTCTACCCTCTTCTCTGCCTACTCCTCCAACTCCTCCAAACCCTCCTCTCTCTCCCTCTACCCCCTTCTCTAACTACTCCTCCAACCCCTCCAACCCCTCCTCTCTCTCCCTCTACCCTCTTCTCTGCCTACTCCTCCAACTCCTCCAAACCCTCCTCTCTCTCCCTCTACCCCCTTCTCTACCTACTCCTCCAACCCCTCCTCTCTCTCCCTCTACCCTCTTCTCTGCCTACTCCTCCAACCCCTCCTCTCTCTCCCTCTACCCCCTTCTCTACCTACTCCTCCAACCCCTCCTCTCTCTCCCTCTACCCTCTTCTCTACCTACTCCTCCAAACCCTCCTCTCTCTCCATCTACCCCTTTCTCTACCTACTCCTCCAACCCCTCCTCTCTCTCCCTCTACCCCCTTCTCTGCCTACTCCTCCAACCCCTCCTCTCTCTCCCTCTACCCCCTTCTCTGCCTACTCCTCCAAACCCTCCTCTCTCTCCCTCTACCCCCTTCTCTAACTACTCCTCCAACCCCTCCAACCCCTCCTCTCTCTCCCTCTACCCTCTTCTCTGCCTACTCCTCCAACTCCTCCAAACCCTCCTCTCTCTCCCTCTACCCCCTTCTCTACCTACTCCTCCAACCCCTCCTCTCTCTCCCTCTACCCTCTTCTCTGCCTACTCCTCCAACCCCTCCTCTCTCTCCCTCTACCCCCTTCTCTACCTACTCCTCCAACCCCTCCTCTCTCTCCCTCTACCCTCTTCTCTACCTACTCCTCCAAACCCTCCTCTCTCTCCATCTACCCCTTTCTCTACCTACTCCTCCAACCCCTCCTCTCTCTCCCTCTACCCCTTTCTCTGCCTACTCCTCCAACCCCTCCTCTCTCTCCCTCTACCCCCTTCTCTGCCTACTCCTCCAACCCCTCCTCTCTCTCCCTCTACCCCCTTCTCTGCCTACTCCTCCAACCCCTCCTTTCTCTCCCTCTACCCCCTTCTCTGCCTACTCCTCCAACCCCTCCTCTCTCTCCCTCTACCCCCTTCTCTACCTACTCCTCCAACCCCTCCAACCCTTCCTCTCTCCCCCTCTACCGTCTTCTAGGCCTACTCCTCCAACCCCTCCAACCCCTCCTCTCTCTCCCTCTACCGTCTTCTATACCTACTCCTCCAACCCCTCCTCCCTCTCCCTCTACCCCCTTCTCTACCTACTCCTCCAACCCCTCCTCTCTCTCTCTCCTCTGTGTGTTTACAGTAAGCAGTGTTCAGGGGTGTCTCCTTTTATGGTCATTCCTCATCCACATTAAAGTGCATTAAAGCCATGGCATGTCTACCCTCACCCCCTTCTCTCCCACCCCCCTTTCCCCCTTCCCCCGACTCACCAACCATGTAGTGACACCCTGGGTACCAAGGCTGTTTGTGGAATACATGTTACAGGGGTGGGTAAATCCAGTCCTCAAGGGCCTGATTGGTGTCACAGTTTTGCCTCAGCCCCAGCTTACACACCTGACTCCAATAATCATCTAATCATGATCTAATAATTTTAGAATGCAATTTGATGAATCAGCTGTGTTTACTAGGATGGAGAAACAGTGTGACACCGATCAGGCCCTCGGGACTGGAGTTGCCCACCCCTGATTAGTCTCTATGAATGTAGACATCCCATACCTTCTCCAGTGTGTGTGGGTGTGTATGTGTTATCTGTTCTGACACACACACACACACACACACACACACACACACACACACACACACACACACACACACACACACACACACACACACACACACACACACACACACACACACACACACACACACACACACACACACACACACAGGGAGAGAGGTGACATGTGGCTTGGTACAGTGTAGTAGGGAGATACATTTCATATTTTAAAGCTGTATTAATGAATGTGTGATCTGTACAGTGTGAGACAGCATTATCTCTTATTAAAAGCTCACTAATTCCACTTTCCATAGTGTGGCATCAATTACACCTTCACCTTGGAGAGAACAGTATGGAGAGGGACAGGGGGAGCAGGAGGAGAGGGACAGGGGGAGCAGGGGGAGAGGGAGCAGGAGGAGAGGGAGAGAGGGAGCAGGAGGAGAGGGAGAGAGGGAGCAGGCGGAGAGGGAGAGAGGGAGCAGGAGGAGAGGGAGAGAGGGAGCAGGCGGAGAGGGAGAGAGGGAGCAGGAGGAGAGGGAGAGAGGGAGCAGGCAGAGAGGGAGAGAGGGAGCAGGAGGAGAAGGAGAGAGGGTGCAGGAGGAGAGGGAGAGAGGGAGCAGGCAGAGAGGGAGAGAGGGAGCAGGAGGAGAAGGAGAGAGGGTGCAGGAGGAGAGGGAGAGAAATATGGCTCTGGCTGGAGGTAGAAGGCTTATTTTAAGCTAAAGGGAAAGTTCTCTCTCTCTCTTCCTCTAACTGTTATGGTAAATTATGAAACTGGTCTTGTTATTTTTGACTGTAGAAGATTATCTTTAGTTTAATATGATAATGCTGTCCACTCCTCATTGTGTGTGTGTATGTGTGTAGATGCCAGAGTTCCTGAGAAATAGCCTCACACAAACAGAGGCTCGTCTTTCCCCATCTCTCCCCTCTGCTTCATATCAATCAATCACACACACACACACACACACACACACACACACACACACACACACACACACACACACACACACACACACACACACACACACACACACACACACACACACACACACACACACACACACACACACACACACACACACACACACACGGCTGCCTGTATCGGCTGGGATCTCAGAAGGTTGTTTATTGTCTCAGCTCTGACCACTCTGCAGCTCTAATTAGATTTACCTTCCATGTTTTTCTTTCCCTCACTTGGTTTTTCTTTCCTCTCCTTTGCTCTCTCTTTCTCCTCTTGAGGTGTTTTTCTTCCCTGAGCGACGTGCATTCAGTGTGGGGTTGATGACTAGCCAGGGAAGAGAGGGGTGAAGTCATGAGGAGGTGAGGGAGGAGGAGAGAGCAAGTCCAAGGTGTGAGGTCACAGACAGGTTGTTTAGGCCTACTCTACTCTACTCTATTTTACTCTACTCTATTTTACTCTACTCTACTCTACTCTACTCTACTCTACTCTACTCTAGTTTACTCTATTTTACTCTATTTTACTCTACTCTACTCTATTGTACTCTACTCTACTCTACTCTATTTTACTCTACTTTACTCTACTCTACTCGACTCTATTTTACTCTACTCTACTCTACTTTACTCTACTCTACTCTACTCTATTCTACTCTATCCTGCTCTACTCTACCCTTCTCTACGTATCTTCTATGTGAGAGTTACTAATATGTTAGTCTCCTCTCTTCCTCTCTCTTCTCTTTTCTCTTATCCTCTTGTCTATCGTCCACCCTCTTGTCTCTTATCCTCTCTTCTCTTATCCTCTCTTCTCTTATCCTCTTGTCTATCTTCCACTCCTCTAGTCTCTTATCCTCTCTTCTCTTATCCTCTTGTCTATCTTCCACTCCTCTAGTCTCTTATCATCTCTTCTCTTATCCTCTTGTCTATCTTCCACCCTCTTGTCTCTTATCCTCTCTTCTCTTCTCTTATCATCTCATCTATCTTCCACTCCTCTAGTCTCTTATCCTCTCTTCTCTTCTCTTCTCTTCTCTTCTCTTATCCTCTTGTCTATCGTCCACCCTCTTGTCTCTTATCCTCTCTTCTCTTCTCTTATCCTCTTGTCTATCTTCCACTCCTCTCGTCTCTTATCCTCTCTTCACTTCTCTTCTCCTCTTGTCTATCTTCCACTCCTCTCGTCTCTTATCCTCTCTTCACTTCTCTTATCCTCTTGTCTATCTTCCACTCCTCTAGTCTCTTATCCTCTCTTCTCTTATCCTCTTGTCTATCTTCCACTCCTCTTGTCTCTTATCCTCGCTTCTCTTCTCTTATCCTCTTGTCTATCTTCCACTCCTCTTGTCTCTTATCCTCTCTTCTCTTATCCTCTTGTCTATCTTCCACTCGTCTCGTCTCTTATCCTCTCTTCACTTCTCTTATCCTCTTGTCTATCTTCCACTCCTCTAGTCTCTTATCCTCTCTTCTCTTCTCTTATCCTCTTGTCTATCTTCCACTCCTCTTGTCTCTTATCCTCGCTTCTCTTCTCTTATCCTCTTGTCTATCTTCCACTCCTCTTGTCTCTTATCCTCGCTTCTCTTCTCTTATCCTCTTGTCTATCTTCCACTCCTCTAGTCTCTTATCCTCTCTTCTCTTATCCTCTTGTCTATCTTCCACTCCTCTAGTCTCTTATCTTCTCTTCTCTTATCCTCTTGTCTATCTTCCACTCCTCTCGTCTCTTATCCTCTCTTCACTTCTCTTATCCTCTTGTCTATCTTCCACTCCTCTCGTCTCTTATCCTCTCGTCTCTTATCCTTTCTTCTCTTATCCTCTTGTCTATCTTCCACTCCTCTAGTCTCTTATCTTCTCTTCTCTTATCCTCTTGTCTATCTTCCACTCCTCTCGTCTCTTATCCTCTCTTCACTTCTCTTATCCTCTTGTCTATCTTCCACTCCTCTCGTCTCTTATCCTCTCTTCTCTTATCCTCTTGTCTATCTTCCACTCCTCTCGTATCTTATCCTCTCTTCACTTCTCTTATCCTCTCTTCACTTCTCTTATCCTCTCTTCACTTCTCTTCTCCTCTCTTCACTTCTCTTCTCCTCTCTTCACTTCTCTTCACTTCTCTTCTCCTCTCTTCACTTCTCTTATCCCCTCTTCTCTTCTCTTATCCTCTCTTCACTTCTCTTATCCTCTCTTCACTTCTCTTCTCCTCTCTTCACTTCTCTTCTCCTCTCTTCACTTCTCTTCACTTCTCTTCTCCTCTCTTCACTTCTCTTATCCCCTCTTCTCTTCTCTTATCCTCTCTTCACTTATCTTATCATCTCTTCTCTTATCCTCTCTTCTCTTATCTTCTTGTCTATCTTCCACTCCTCTCGTCTCTTATCCTCTCGTCTCTTATCCTCTCTTCACTTCTCTTCTCCTCTCTTCACTTCTCTTATCTTCTTTTCACTTCTCTTATCCTCTCTTCACTTCTCTTCTCCTCTCTTCACTTCTCTTCTCCTCTCTTCACTTCTCTTCTCCTCTCTTCACTTCTCTCATCATTTCTTCTCTTATCCTCTTTTCTCTTATCCTCTTGTCTATCTTCCACTCCTCTCATCTCTTATCCTCTCGTCTCTTATCCTCTCTTCAATTCTCTTATCTTCTCTTCTCCTCTCTTCACTTCTCTTATCCTCTCTTATCCTCTCTTCACTTCTCTTTTCCTATCTTCACTTCTCTTCTCCTCTCTTCACTTCTCTTATCCTCTCTTCACTTCTCTTCTCCTCTCTTCACTTCTCTTCTCCTCTCTTCACTTCTCTTATACTCTCTTCACTTCTCTTCTCCTCTCTTTACTTCTCTTATCCTCTCTTCACTTCTCTTCTCTTCACTTCTCTTATCCTCTCTTCACTTCTCTTCTCCTCTCTTCACTTCTCTTCTCCTCTCTTCACTTCTCTTATCCTCTCTTCACTTCTCTTCTCCTCTCTTCACTTCTCTTCTCCTCTCTTCACTTCTCTTCTCCTCTCTTCACTTCTCTTCTCCTCTCTTCACTTCTCTTCTCCTCTCTTCACTTCTCTTATCCTCTCTTCACTTCTCTTCTCCTCTCTTCACTTCTCTTCTCCTCTCTTCACTTCTCTTCTCCTCTCTTCACTTCTCTTCTCCTCTCTTCACTTCTCTTATCCTCTCTTCACTTCTCTTCTCCTCTCTTCACTTCTCTTCTCCTCTCTCCACTTCTCTTCTCCTCTCTTCACTTATCCTCTCCTCTCTTCTCTTCTCCTCTCTTCTCGTCTCCACTCTCTCTCACCTGTATCACTGGTGATCTAACTGAATCTCCTGCTTCGCAATTCGATTTTCGTGGGAACATGGGCACCCTGCTGTGCTCCTTTAGCGATGCCAGTGGGAACATCTCACCTCCCTCACTCCTCTGTTCCCTCACCCCTCTGTTGTCTCACCCCACCTGAGGGGTGTGTCACCCTTACCTGGGGGGGGATCTCCTGTTCTTTGGGGAAGGAACTCAGTGGGGGGTCCCTCTCAGTCTCCACCAAAACCTGAGTGTAGCAGGCACTGTGATGCAGTTAAAAGTGGTGTGTGTGTGTGTGTGTGTGTGTGTGTGTGTGTGTGTGTGTGTGTGTGTGTGTGTGTGTGTGTGTGTGTGTGTGTGTGTGTGTGTGTGTGTGTGTGCGTGTGCGTGTGTGTGTGTACTACTGAGGCACATGGGAATAAAAGGAAAAGAAAGGGAGGGGATCGATGAAAGGCAACAACAGTCAAGATCATATCATTTCCCTTGACAATTAGGAGGCCGTCGTCTGAAGGGAACACACACAAATACACACACACACACACACACACACACGATAACTTCTTAGCACCTTTTGTCTCCCACTTAAACTTATCTGCTTTGAAAGTGAGTTTTCCAAGAAATAAAATGCCCCCTGGGCCTACTTAAGCAATCATTATTTACAGTATCCAAGTGTGTGTGTGTGTGTGTGTGTGTGTGTGTGTGTGTGTGTGTGTGTGTGTGTGTGTGTGTGTGTGTGTGTGTGTGTGTGTGTGTGTGTGTGTGTGTGTGTGTGTGTGTGTGTGTGTGTGTGTGTGTGTGTGTGTGTGTGTGTGTGTGTGTGTGTGAATGAGTGAGTGGGTCAGAGAATCTTTTAAATGGAAAAACAAAACATTTCCCCAGTCTTTAGCCAAGTTACCTAGCGCTGCGACCCATGAAATCCTCTTATGGAACTGTGTACAGTATGTGAGTGAATTGTATGTGTGTAGGCCTGATAATGTAGTGTGTGTGTGTGTGTGCGCGTGAGAGTTAGTCATGCCACTTTGTTAACCACTGAAGATTTAATGCCTTACATGGAAGAAAACAGACCGGCTGACATCAAGGATCCTTGTGCGGGTTAGCTGTGTGTTTGTGTGAGTGTGTGTAAGTGTACGTGTCTGTTTGTGTGTATGTACGGTAGTGGATGAAGGCTATCATATCCAACCAGGTCACCCGTGATTCAAGTCAGTATTCAACGTCCATCCATGTCTGAGGACATCGGGAGATGATGTGCAAACCATCCACTAGGGGGCAATAGTGAGCGCTGTTACCTTCAAGTAGATTTAGGTTTTGCTAGGGTGTTGTGGACTGGGATAGTGGATTGGGCGTAAGCATCTGCCTCTGATTCCAAAGGTTGCAAGTCGAATCCAGCAATAGAAAGTTATTTTTTAGATTTTTTGTTTACATTTACATTTACATTTAAGTCATTTAGCAGACGCTCTTATCCAGAGCGACTTACAAATTGGTGCATTCACCTTATGACATCCAGTGGAACAGCCACTTTACAATAGTGCATCTAAATCTTTTAAGGGGGGGGGGGGTGAGAAGGATTACTTTATCCTATTCTAGGTATTCCTTAAAGAGGTGGGGTTTCAGGTGTCTCCGGAAGGTGGTGATTGACTCCGCTGTCCTGGCATCGTGGGGAGTTTGTTCCACCATTGGGGGCCAGAGCAGCGAACAGTTATGACTGGGCTGAGCGGGAACTGTACTTCCTCAGTGGTAGGGAGGCGAGCAGGCCAGAGGTGGATGAACGCAGTGCCCTTGTTTGGGTGTAGGGCCTGATCAGAGCCTGGAGGTACTGAGGTGCCGTTCCCCTCACAGCTCCGTAGGCAAGCACCATGGTCTTGTAGCGGATGCGAGCTTCAATTGGAAGCCAGTGGAGAGAGCGGAGGAGCGGGGTGACGTGAGAGAACTTGGGAAGGTTGAACACCAGACGGGCTGCGGCGTTCTGGATGAGTTGTAGGGGTTTAATGGCACAGGCAGAGAGCCCAGCCAACAGCGAGTTGCAGTAATCCAGACGGGAGATGACAAGTGCCTGGATTAGGACCTGCGCCGCTTCCTGTGTGAGGCAGGGTCGTACTCTGCGGATGTTGTAGAGCATGAACCTACAGGAACGGGCCACCGCCTTGATGTTAGTTGAGAACTCATGATGCTGGTTGAGAGAATGCCAAGAGTGTGCAAAGCTGTCATCAAGGGTGGCTACTTTGATGAACCTCATATATAACATATATTTTGATTTGTTGAACAGTTTTTGGGTTATTACATGAATCAATATGTGTTATTTCGTAGTTATGATGTCTTCACTCTTATGCTACAATGTAGAAAATAGTAAAAATAAAGAAAAACCCTTGAATGAGTAGGTGCATCCAAACTTTTGACTGATACTGTAGTCACAAAATGGTTTGCTTGTCAGCAATCAGGGTTTCAAGATATTAAGCATTTTTCTTCATATGATGCTAAACGTAACATCTTGAAAACTTGACTGGTGACAAGCAATTTTTAGTACCATTTTGGTACTAACAATGGACTAATGAACCAAATACTGAAAAATTGTTTTAGGTTGGACTATTCTTTAAACCCTTCCTTACCCATTCCGAGTTAATGCCTGAACTTAACCCTAAACACAAAAATTGATGTAAATGCCTAAACTTAATCTTAAACACTTTGAAATTTGATGTTTGGAACACCTTTGAAATTTGACATTTGAGAAACATGGATGAACGTCAACTTCTGACGTGAGACTGTGAGATCTGGTAGATCATGTCAAAGGGTTAAATATCAGCCCTCAGCTAAACATGGTTTGCTCCTGTTCAGAAATAAAAACAATAGGAGGCAGAAATCTAGACTGTCACCAAAGGGGAAAACCATTCTTGACTTTTACTATCTCTCTGGTCTTTCACTGACACTGACTGGCATTCTCTCTCTCTCTCTCTCTCTCTCTCTCTCTCTCTCTCTCTCTCTCTCTCTCTCTCTCTCTCTCTCTCTCTCTCTCCCTCTCTTTCTCTCTTTCTCTCTTTTTTTCTCTCATTCGCTGATTACTGAGATGCCCAAAAGCAATATAATTCAAGACAGGAGAGTGAGTAAGGGGATTTTTAATTTAGATTTTTACATTCCCCTTCTATTTGCTACCACCCCAGACTCCTTATTCTCCCTTCTAGTTTGCCCCCCCTCTTTCCCCTCTCCCTCTCTCCACTCTGGGGGGCCCAGCTCATATTTTGTTTGCACAATGCATTCCTACGCACATGCAACAAACACACACACACACGCACACACACACACACACACACACACACACACACACACACACACACACACACACACACACACACACACACACACACACACACACACACACACACACACACACACACACACACACACACACACACACACACACACACACACAGCATTCCTGCAGGCTCTTTATTTATGTCAATCTTCCTTTTGATCAGAGTCAGGTTTCCCCCTGTTACTCACTCACCGCTCCTGTGAGTGAAGGAACCCACCTGTGTTACAGGGGCCCTGTGTGTGTGTGTGTTTGTGTGTGCGTGCGTGCGTGTGTGTGTGCGTGTGTGTATGTGTCTGTGTGTGTTTGTGTGTGCATGCGTGCGTGCGTGCGTGCGTTTGCGGGCTAGGACCAGGGGCCCCCAATTCCAGGGAAAGTTTACCGTCAATTAAAATGGCTAAATGATTCCCTCACATGGTAAAGTACTTAGGAAAGGTGATCTGGCTGGTGGAGGGGAGTCAGCCATCTGGCTCTGATATACACCACAGATGGCTCTACCTGCTATGCACACACACGCACGCACGCACGCACGCACGCACGCACGCACGCACGCACGCACGCACGCACACACACACACACACACACACACACACACACACACACACACACACACACACACACACACACACACACACACACACACACACACACACACACACACACACATTCTTCATGTGGGTGAGAGGAAGAGGCCAATGTAGGGGGTAACAGTGTGTGTGTGTGTTGCCGGATACTGCTAAAAAGGAAAAGGATTCTAATAAGATACATGATATGCATGTATGTACCCATGCAAACACACACACACACAACGGGTGCTTAAAGAGTTCACGGATGCTTGCTTTCTGGGTTTTGGTTTTAGAGCATGTACCTCCTCCTGCTACCTCTGAATGTGTTCTATTGTTCTTTCCAGTCAACAAGATCTCATAGTTTCCCTTCGAAATTCGACATATTATGGATGAACAACTATTTTTTGTGCATTATTTCTGTGTGGTTACAGGGTTCATTCTGTGTGGTTACAGGGTTCATTCTGTGTGGTTACAGGGTTAATTCTGCGTGGTTACAGTGTTAATTATTTTATTATTAGAAACATTTTTTTTACCCCCTTTTCTCCCCAATTTCGTGGTATCCAATTGTTATCTTTTTTCATCGCTACAACTCCTGTACGGACTTGGGAGAGATGAAGGTTGAAAGCCATGTGTCCTCCGAAACACAACCCAACTAAGCCGCACTGCTTCTTAACTTCTTGCGTCGAGCCAACCCGGATCCGGTATCATGACTACAGCCTCAAGCACATTACCATAACACAACGTTAACTATTCAAATGAAATGAAATCAATATGCTAGCTCTCATGCTTAGCCTTTTGTTAACAACACTGTCATCTCAGATTTTCAAAAATATGCTTCTCTACCATAGCAAACTAGCATTTAGCATTTAGCGTTAGCATTTAGCATAAAACATTCAATAAATCATTTACCTTTGAAGAACTTTGGATGTTTTCAATGAGGAGACTCTCAGTTAGATAGCAAATGTTCAGTTTTTCCTGAAAGATTTTTTGTGCAGGAGAAATCGGTCCGTTTGGTGCGTCATGTTTGGCTACCAAAAAAAAACTCCATAATATCGACTGAAACATGGCAAACGTTGTTTAGAACCAATCCTCAAGGTGTTTTTCACATATCTCTTCAATGATGTATCGTTCCTGGAAGTATCCTTCTCCTTCTGTATCGCAAGGTAAAATGAATGCCACTGGGAATTACGCACCAATTTAGACAAAAGACACCGGACGGCCCCCTGGCAAATGTAGTCTCTTATGGCCAATCTTCCAATGATATGCCTACAAATACGTCATAATGCTGCAGACATCTTGGACGAACGGCAGAGTGCATAAGCTCGTTCACAGCATATTCACAGCCATATAAGGAGACCAGAGTAGAACAGAGCATCAGAAATCCTGCTCATTTCCTGTTTGAAGTTTCATCTTGGTTTCGCCTGTAAAATCAGTTCTGGGGCACTCACAGTTTTGAAAACATCAGAGTGTTTTCTTTCCAAAGCTGGCAATTATATGCATAGTCGAGCATCTTTTCGTGACAAAATATTGCGCTTAAAACGGGCACGTTTTTTTATCCAATAATGACATAGCGCCCCCATAGGTTGAAGAGGTTAACACAGCTCGCATCCAACCCGGAAGCCCACCGCACCAATGTGTCGGAGGAAACACTGTGCACCTGGTGACCTGGTCAGCGTGCACTGCGCCCGGCCCGCTACAGGAGTCACTAGTGTGCGAAGAGACAAGGATATCCCTACCGGCCAAACCCTCCCTAACCCGGACAACGCTAGGCCAATTGTGCGTCGGGCGACGCATGGACTTCCCGGTCGCGCCCGTACAGGGTTAATTTTGTGTGGTTACAGGGTTAATTCTGCGTGGTTACAGAGTTAATTCTGTGTGGCTACAGAGTTAATTCTGTGTGGTTACAGGGTTAATTCTGTGTGGTTACAGGGTTAATTCTGTGTGGTTACAAGGTTAATTCTGTGTGGTTACAGAGTTAATTCTGTGTGGCTACAGGGTTAATTCTGTGTGGTTACAGAGTTAATTCTGTGTGGTTACAGGGTTAATTCTGTGTGGTTACAGGGTTAATTCTGTATGGTTACAGAGCTAATTCTGTGTAGTTACAGGGTTAATTCTGTGTGGTTACAGGGTTAATTCTGTGTGGTTACAGGGTTAATTCTGTGTGGTTACAGGGTTAATTCTGTGTGGTTACAGAGTTAATTCTGTGTGGTTACAGAGTTAATTCTGTGTGGTTACAGGGTTAATTCTGTGTGGTTACAGGGTTCATTCTGTGTGGTTACAGGGTTAATTCTGTGTGGTTACAGGGTTAATTCTGTGTAGTTACAGAGTTAATTCTGTGTGGTTACAGAGTTAATTCTGTGTGGTTACATGGTTAATTCTGTGTGGTTACAGGGTTAATTCTGTGTGGTTACAGAGTTAATTCTGTGTGGTTACAGGGTTAATTCTGTGTGGTTACAGGGTTAATTCTGTGTGGTTACAGGGTTAATTCTGTGTGGTTACAGAGTTAATTCTGTGTGGTTACAGAGTTAAAACAGAAACAACTCAAAGGTTAACAGTTTAGAGTTTCAACTTATTATGCATTTTTTCCTCATCACAACTAATTTGTCATTTTATTCAGTAACTATGTTTCCTGTGTAAAGTTATTTTTTTATTTTTTTATTTATTTCACATTTATTTTACCAGGTAGGCTAGTTGAGAACAAGTTCTCATTTACAACTGTGACCTGGCCAAGATAAAGCAAAGCAGTTTGACACATACAACGACACAGAGTTACACATGGAGTAAAACAAACATACAGTCAATAATACAGTATAAACAAGTCTATATACGATGTGAGCAAATGAGGTGATAAGGGAGGTAAAGGCAAAAAAGGCCATGGTGGCAAAGTAAATACAATATAGCAAGTAAACCACTGGAACGGTAGATTTGCAGTGGAAGAATGTGCAAAGTAGAAATAAAAATAATGGGGTGCAAAGGAGCAAAATAAATAAATACATTAAATACAGTAGGGAAAGAGGTAGTTGTTTGGGCTAAATTATAGGTGGGCTATGTACAGGTGTAGTAATCTGTGAGCTGCTCTGACAGTTGGTGCTTAAAGCTAGTGAGGGAGATAAGTGTTTCCAGTTTCAGAGATTTTTGTAGTTAGTTCCAGTCACCGGCAGCAGAGAACTGGAAGGAGAGGCGGCCAAAGAAAGAATTGGTTTTGGGGGTGACTAGAGAGATATACCTGCTGGAGCGCGTGCTACAGGTGGGAGATGCTATGGTGACCAGCGAGCTGAGACAAGGGGGGACTTTACCTAGCAGGGTCTTGTAGATGACATGGAGCCAGTGGGTTTGGCGACGAGTATGAAGCGAGGGCCAGCCAACGAGAGCGTACAGGTCGCAATGGTGGGTAGTATATGGGGCTTTGGTGACAAAACGGATTGCACTGTGATAGACAGCATCCAATTTGTTGAGTAGGGTATTGGAGGCTATTTTGTAAATGATAAGCAATAGCAGTAGCGTTTTGAGTGTTGGTTTTGTTAAAACATTTATGTATCCAGGTGTCGGCATATTTGATCAAAAAGTGTGAATAATGTTGCTTAGATTTGCCATCAAAATGATTCAGTGCTCAAGCTGTACTTAGGACAGCCATATAATACTAGTTTAGGATGTAAATCCATTGCTTTTGATATGGTCCTTTGTGATTTATGTTGGAAATGATCCTGATCGTCTGGTACATCTTTAAGGGCTATGTTAAGACAATCTCTCTGTGTGTGACGGTCTGACTGACTGACTGACAACAAAATACAAAAAACAACTTAAAGCTACATGCAGTGCAGAAAGCAACTACACACAAACAAGATCCCACAAACTAAAGGTCGAACAAAGGTTGCCTAAGTATTATCCCCAATCAGAGACAACGATAGACTAAAGACTCTGATTGGGAACCATACCCGGCCAACAAAGAAATAGAAAAACTAGAATGACAATCCAAATCACACCCCGACCGAACCAAATAGAGAAATAAAAAGGCTCTCTAAGGTCAGGGCGTGACAGTTAGGAGTGAATGCTGTGAGAGGAAAGTGTTCCTTATATTTCGTTTGGTGAACATTTCTAGGAATACATCTGCCTCATTTAGATAGGCCCAAGTGTGCACAGCCTCTACTCATATCTCTCTCTCTCTTCTTTTCTTCTTCCTTCCTCACTCTCCCTCCCTCCATCATTCTCTCTCTCTCTTCTTTTCTTCTTCCTTCCTTCCTCACTCTCCCTCCCTCCATCATTCTCTCTCTCTCTCTTCTTTTCTTCTTCCTTCCTTCCTTCCTCACTCTCCCTCCCTCCATCATTCTCTCTCTCTCTCTCTCTCTTCTTTTCTTCTTCCTTCCTTCCTCTCTCCCCTCCATCATTCTCTCTCTCTCTCTTCTTTTCTTCTTCCTTCCTTCCTCACTCTCCCTCCCTCCATCATTCTCTCTCTCTCTCTTCTTTTCTTCTTCCTTCCTTCCTCACTCTCCCTCCCTCCATCATTCTCTCTCTCTCTCTTCTTTTATTCTTCCTTCCTTCCTCACTCTCCCTCCCTCCATCATTCTCTCTCTCTCTCTTCTTTTCTTCTTCCTTCCTCACTCTCCCTCCCTCCATCATTCTCTCTCTCTCTCTTCTTTTCTTCCTTCCTTCCTCACTCTCCCTCCCTCCATCATTCTCTCTCTCTCTCTCTCTTTTTTCTTCCTTCCTTCCTCACTCTCCCTCCCTCCATCATTCTCTCTCTCTCTCTTCTTTTCTTCTTCCTTCCTTCCTCACTCTCCCTCCCTCCATCATTCTCTCTCTCTCTCTTCTTTTCTTCTTCCTTCCTTCCTCACTCTCCCTCCCTCCATCATTCTCTCTCTCTCTCTTCTTTTCTTCTTCCTTCCTCTCCCTCCCTCCATCATTCTCTCTCTCCTCTCTTCTTTTCTTCTTCCTTCCTTCATTCTCCCTCCATCATTCTCTCTCTCTCTCTTCTTTTCTTCTTCCTTCCTCACTCTCCCTCCCTCCATCATTCTCTCTCTCTCCTTCTCTTCATCTTTTCTTCTCCCTCCATCATTCTCTCTCCTTCTCTCCATCTTCTTCCCTCCATCTTCTTTCTTCTCTCCTCCATCATTCTTCTTCTTCTTTTCTTCTTCCTTCCTCACTCTCCCTCCCTCCATCATTCTCTCTCTCTCTCTTTCTTTTCTTCTTCCTTCCTTCCTCACTCTCCCTCCATCATTCTCTCTCTCTCTGTTCTTTTCTTCCTTCCTTCCTCACTCTCCCTCCCTCCATCATTATCTCTCTCTCTCTTCTTTTCTTCCTTCCTTCCTCACTCTCCCTCCCTCCATCATTATCTCTCTCTCTCTTCTTTTCTTCTTCCTTCCTTCCTCACTCTCCCTCCCTCCATCATTCTCTCTCTCTCTCTTCTTTTCTTCTTCCTTCCTTCCTCACTCTCCCTCCCTCCATCATTCTCTCTCTCTCTTCTTTTCTTCCTTCCTTCCTTCCTCACTCTCCCTCCCTCCATCATTCTCTCTCTCTCTCTTCTTTTCTTCCTTCCTTCCTCACTCTCCCTCCCTCCATCATTCTCTCTCTCTCTCTTCTTTTCTTCGTCCTTTCTTCCTCACTCTCCCTCCCTCCATCATTCTCTCTCTCTCTCTTATTTTCTTCCTTCCTTCCTCACTCTCCCTCCCTCCATCATTCTCTCTCTCTCTCTTCTTTTCTTCTTCCTTCCTCACTCTCCCTCCCTCCATCATTCTCTCTCTTTCTCTTCTTTTCTTCTTCCTTCCTTCCTCACTCTCCCTCCATCATTCTCTCTCTCTCTCTCTTCTTTTCTTCTTCCTCCCTTCCTCACTCTCCCTCCCTCCATCATTCTCTCTCTCTCTTCTTTTCTTCTTCCTTCCTTCCTCACTCTCCCTCCCTCCATCATTCTCTCTCTCTCTTCTTTTCTTCTTCCTTCCTTCCTCACTCTCCCTCCCTCCATCATTCTCTCTCTCTCTTCTTTTCTTCTTCCTTCCTTCCTCACTCTCCCTCCCTCCATCATTCTCTCTCTCTCTCTTCTTTTCTTCTTCCTTCCTTCCTCACTCTCCCTCCCTCCATCATTCTCTCTCTCTCTCTTATTTTCTTCTTCCTTCCTTCCTCACTCTCCCTCCCTCCATCATTCTCTCTCTCTCTCTTCTTTTCTTCCTTCCTTCCTCACTCTCCCTCCCTCCATCATTCTCTCTCTCTCTTCTTTACTTCTTCCTTCCTTCCTCACTCTCCCTCCCTCCATCATTCTCTCTCTCTCTCTTCTTTTCTTCCTTCCTTCCTCACTCTCCCTCCCTCCATCATTCTCTCTCTCTCTCTTCTTTTCTTCTTCCTTCCTTCCTCACTCTCCCTCCCTCCATCATTCTCTCTCTCTTCTTTTCTTCCTTCCTTCCTCACTCTCCCTCCCTCCATCATTCTCTCTCTCTCTCTTCTTTTCTTCTTCCTTCCTTCCTCACTCTCCCTCCCTCCATCATTCTCTCTCTCTCTTCTTTTCTTCCTTCCTTCCTCACTCTCCCTCCCTCCATCATTCTCTCTCTCTCTCTTCTTTTCTTCCTTCCTTCCTCACTCTCCCTCCCTCCATCATTCTCTCTCTCTCTCTTCTTTTCTTCGTCCTTCCTTCCTCACTCTCCCTCCCTCCATCATTCTCTCTCTCTCTCTTATTTTCTTCCTTCCTTCCTCCCTCCTCCATTCCTCTCTCTCTCTTCTTTTCTTCTTCCTTCTCTCCCCTCCCTCCATCATTCTCTCTCTCTCTCTTCTTTTCTTCTTCCTTCCTTCCTCACTCTCCCTCCCTCCATCATTCTCTCTCTCTCTCTCTTCTTTTCTTTTCTTCTTCCTTCCTCCATCATTCTCTCTCTCTCTTCTTTTCTTCTTCCCCTCCTCTCCCTCCCTCCATCATTCTCTCTCTCTTTTTTTCTTCTTCCTTCCTTCCTCACTCTCCCTCCCTCCATCATTCTCTCTCTCTCTTCTTTTCTTCTTCCTTCCTTCCTCACTCTCCCTCCCTCCATCATTCTCTCTCTCTCTTCTTTTCTTCTTCCTTCCTTCCTCACTCTCCCTCCCTCCATCATTCTCTCTCTCTCTTCTTTTTTCTTCCATTCCTTCTTCTTCCTTCTTCCTTCCTCACTCTCCCTCCCTCCATCATTCTCTCTCTCTCTTTCTTTTCTTCTTCCTTCCTTCCTCACTCTCCCTCCCTCCATCATTCTCTCTCTCTCTTCTTTTCTTCTTCCTTCCTTCCTCACTCTCCCTCCCTCCATCATTCTCTCTCTCTCTCTTATTTTCTTCTTCCTTCCTTCCTCACTCTCCCTCCCTCCATCATTCTCTCTCTCTCTCTTCTTTTCTTCCTTCCTTCCTTCCCTCCCTCCATCATTCTCTCTCTCTCTTCTTTTCTTCTTCATTCCTTCCTCACTCTCCCTCCCTCCATCATTCTCTCTCTCTCTCTTCTTTTCTTCCTTCCTTCCTCACTCCCCTCCCTCCATCATTCTCTCTCTCTCTCTTCTTCCTTCCTTCCTCATTCTCCATCTTCTTCTTCTTCTTCTTCCTTCCTTCCTCACTCTCCCTCCCTCCATCATTCTCTCTCTCTCTCTTCTTTTCTTCCTTCCTTCCTCACTCTCCCTCCCTCCATCATTCTCTCTCTCTCTCTTCTTTTTCTTCCTTCCTTCCTCACTCTCCCTCCCTCCATCATTCTCCTCTCTCTCTTTTCTTCTCCATCATTCTCTCTCCCTCCTCCATCATTCTTTTCTTCTTCTTCTTCCTTCCTTCCTCTCTCTCCCTCCCTCCATCATTCTCTCTCTCTCTCTTCTTTTCTTCTTCCTTCCTTCCTCACTCTCCCTCCCTCCATCATTCTCTCTCTCTCTCTTCTTTTCTTCCTTCCTTCCTCACTCTCCCTCCCTCCATCATTCTCTCTCTCTCTCTTCTTTTCTTCTTCTTCCTTCCTCCTCTCCCTCCCTCCATCATTCTCCCTCCTTTCTTTTCTTCTTCCTTCCTTCCTCATCTCTCCCTCTCATTCTCTCTCTCTCTTTTTTCTTCTTCCTTCCTTCCTCACTCTCCCTCCCTCCATCATTCTCTCTCTCTCTTCTTTTCTTCTTCTTCTTCCTTCTCCTTCCATCATTCTCTCTCCCTCTTTCTTTTCTTCTTCCATCATTCTCTCCCTCCCTCCATCATTCTCTCTCTCTTTCTTTTCTTCTTCCTTCCTTCCTCCTCTCCCTCCCTCCATCATTCTCTCTCTCTCTCTTCTTTTCTTCCTTCCTTCCTTCCTCACTCTCCCCCCTCCATCATTCTCTCTCTCTCTCTTCTTTTCTTCTTCCTTCCTTCCTCACTCTCCCTCCCTCCATCATTCTCTCTCTCTCTCTTCTTTTCTTCTTCCTTCCTTCCTCACTCTCCCTCCCTCCATCATTCTCTCTCTCTCTCTTCTTCTCTTCTTCTTCCTTCCTCATCTCCCTCCCTCCATCATTCTCTCTCTCTCTTCTTTTCTTCTTCCTTCCTTCCTCACTCTCCCTCCCTCCATCATTCTCTCTCTCTCTTCTTTTCTTCTTCCTTCCTTCCTCCTCTCCCTCCCTCCATCATTCTCTCTCTCTCTCTTCTTTTCTTCTTCCTTCCTTCCTCACTCTCCCCCTCCATCATCTCATCATTCTCCTTCTTCCTCTCTCCCTCCCTCCATTTTCTTCTTCTTCTTCCTTCCTTCCTTCCTCACTCTCCCTCCCTCCATCATTCTCTCTCTCTCTCTTCTTTTCTTCTTCCTTCCTTCCTCACTCTCCCTCCCTCCATCATTCTCTCTCTCTCTCTTCTTTTCTTCCTTCCTTCCTCACTCTCCCTCCCTCCATCATTCTCTCTCTCTCTCTTCTTTTCTTCTTCCTTCCTTCCTCACTCTCCCTCCCTCCATCATTCTCTCTCTCTCTCTTCTTTTCTTCTTCCTTCCTTCCTCACTCTCCCTCCCTCCATCATTCTCTCTCTCTCTCTTCTTTTTTCTTCCTTCCTTCCTCACTCTCCCTCCCTCCATCATTCTCTCTCTCTCTTCTTTTCTTCTTCCTTCCTTCCTCACTCTCCCTCCCTCCATCATTCTCTCTCTCTCTCTTCTTTTCTTCTTCCTTCCTTCCTCACTCTCCCTCCCTCCATCATTCTCTCTCTCTCTCTTCTTTTCTTCTTCCTTCCTTCCTCACTTCCCTCCTCCATCATTCTTCCTTCTCTCTCTCTTCTTTTCTTCTTCCTTCCTTCCTCACTCTCCCTCCCTCCATCATTCTCTCTCTCTCTCTTCTTTTCTTCTTCCTTCCTTCCTCACTCTCCCTTCCATCATTCTCTCTCTCTCTTTTCTCCATCTCCCTCCCTCCATCATTCTCTCTCTCTCTCTTCTTTTCTTCTTCCTTCCTTCCTCACTCTCCCTCCCTCCATCATTCTCTCTCTCTCTCTTTTCTTCTTCCTTCCTTCCTCCCTCCATCATTCTCCTCTCCCTCCATCATTCTCTCTCTCTCTCTTCTTTTCTTCCTTCCTTCCTTCCTCCTCCATCATTCTCTCCTCTCCTTCTTTTCCATCATTCTCTCTCTCTCTTTCTTTTCTTCTTCCTTCCTTCCTCACTCTCCCTCCCTCCATCATTCTCTCTCTCTCTTCTTTTCTTCTTCCTTCCTTCCTCACTCTCCCTCCCTCCATCATTCTCTCTCTCTCTTCTTTTCTTCTTCCTTCCTTCCTCACTCTCCCTCCCTCCATCATTCTCTCTCTCTCTTCTTTTCTTCTTCCTTCCTTCCTCACTCTCCCTCCCTCCATCATTCTCTCTCTCTCTCTTCTTTTCTTCTTCCTTCCTTCCTCACTCTCCCTCCCTCCATCATTCTCTCTCTCTCTCTTCTCTTTTCTTCCTTCTTCTCTCCTTCCTCCTTCTTTTCTTCTTCCTTCCTTCCTCACTCCCCTCCCTCCATCATTCTCTCTCTCTCTTCTTTTCTTCTTCCTTCCTTCCTCACTCTCCCTCCCTCCATCATTCTCTCTCTCTCTCTCTTTTTTCTTCCTTCCTTCCTCACTCTCCCTCCCTCCATCATTCTCTCTCTCTCTTCTTCTTCTTCTTCCTTCCTCCTCCTTCTCTCTCTCTCTCTTTTTTCTTCTTCCTTCTCTCCCCTCCCTCCATCATTCTCTCTCTCTCTTCTTTTCTTCCTTCCTTCCTCACTCTCCCTCCCTCCATCATTCTCTCTCTCTCTCTTCTTTTCTTCTTCCTTCCTTCCTCCCTCCATCATTCTCCTCTCCCTCCATCATTCCCCCTCCATCATTCTCTCTCTCTCTTCTTTTCTTCTTCCTTCCTCACTCTCTCCTCCCTCCATCATTCTCTCTCTCTCTTTTCTTTTCTTCTTCCTTCCTTCCTCACTCTCCCTCCCTCCATCATTCTCTCTCTCTCTCTTCTTTTCTTCTTCCTTCCTTCCTCCCTCCATCATCTCCCTCCCTCCATCATTCTCTCTCCCCTCTCTTCTTTTCTTTTCTTCCTTCCTTCCTCACTCTCCCTCCCTCCATCATTCTCTCTCTCTCTCTTCTTTTCTTCTTCCTTCCTTCCTCACTCTCCCTCCCTCCATCATTCTCTCTCTCTCTCTTCTTTTCTTCTTCCTTCCTTCCTCCATCATTCTCTCCTCTCCCTCCATCATTCTCCCTCCATCTCTCTCTTCTTTTCTTCTTCCTTCCTTCCTCACTCTCCCTCCCTCCATCATTCTCTCTCTCTCTCTTCTTTTCTTCTTCCTTCCTTCCTCACTCTCCCATTCTCCCTCCATCATTCTCTCTCTCTCTTCTTTTCTTCTTCCTTCCTTCCTCACTCTCCCTCCCTCCATCATTCTCTCTCTCTCTTCTTTTCTTCTTCCTTCCTTCCTCACTCTCCCTCCCTCCATCATTCTCTCTCTCTCTCTTTTCTTCTTCTTCTTCCTTTCTTCCCTCCATTCTCTCTCTCTTCTTCTTTTCTTCTTCCTTCCTCCTCTCCCCCCTCCATCATTCTCTCTCTCTCTCTTCTTTTCTTCCTTCCTTCCTCACTCTCCCTCCCTCCATCATTCTCTCTCTCTCTTCTTTTCTTCTTCCTTCCTTCCTCACTCTCCCTCCCTCCATCATTCTCTCTCTCTCTTCTTCTTTTCTTCTTCCTTCCTTCTCCCTCCCTCCATCATTATCTCTCCTCCTTCTTTTCTTCCTTCCTTCATTCCCCCTCCATCATTCTCTCTCTCTTTCTTTTCTTCCTTCCTTCCTCACTCTCCCTCCCTCCATCATTCTCTCTCTCTCTTCTTTTCTTCTTCCTTCCTTCCTCACTCTCCCTCCCTCCATCATTCTCTCTCTCTCTTTCTTTCTTCTTCCTTCCTCACTCTCCCTCCCTCCATCATTCTCTCTCTCTCTCTCTCTTCTTTTCTTCCTTCCTTCCTCACTCCCCCTCCCTCCATAATTCTCTCTCTCTCTCTCTCCATTCATTCCCTCCATCATTCTCTCTCTCTCTTTCTTTTCTTCCTTCTTCCTCACTCTCCCTCCCTCCATCATTATCTCTCTCTCTCTTCTTTTCTTCCTTCCTTCCTCACTCTCCCTCCCTCCATCATTCTCTCTCTCTCTCTTCTTTTCTTCTTCCTTCCTTCCTCACTCTCCCTCCCTCCATCATTCTCTCTCTCTTTCTTTACTTCCTTCTTCCTTCTCCCTCCCTCTTTATCCTTCCTTCCCTTCACTCTCCCTCCCTCCATCATTCTCTCTCTCTCTTTTCTTCTTCCTTCCTCTTCCCTTCATTCTCTCTCTTCTTCTTTTCCTTCCTTCCTCTCTCCTCCCTCCCTCCTCTCTCTCTTCTTTTCTTCCTTCTCTCTCTCCCTCCCTCCATCATTCTCTCTCTTCTCTTCTTTTCTTCCTTCCTTCTCACTCTCCCTCCCTCCATCATTCTCTCTCTCTCTCTTCTTTTCTTCCTTCCTTCCTCCTCTCCCTCCCTCCATCATTCTCTCTCTCTCTCTTTACTTCTTCCTTCCTTCCTCATCTCTCCCCCTCCATCATTCTCTCTCTCTCTCTTCTTTTCTTCTTCCTTCCTTCCTCATCTCCCTCCCTCCATCATTCTCTTCTCTCTTCTTTTCTTCTTCTTCCCTCCTCTCCCTCCCTCCATCATTCTCTCTCTCTCTCTTCTTTTCTTCTTCCTTCCTTCCTCACTCTCCCTCCATCATCCTCTCCATCATTCTCTTCTTCTCTCTCTCTTTCACTTCTTCTTCTTTTCTTCCTCCTTCTCCTCTCCCTCCCTCCATCATTCTCTCTCTCTCTTCTTTTCTTCTTCCTTCCTTCCTCACTCCCCTCCCTCCATCATCTCTCTCTCTCTCTTCTTTTCTTCTTCCTTCCTCATCTCCCTCCCTCCATAATTCTCTCTCTCTCTCTCTTCTTTTCTTCCTTCCTTCCTCACTCTCCCTCCCTCCATCATTCTCTCTCTCTCTCTCTTTTCTTCCTTCCTTCCTCACTCTCCTCCCTCCATCATTCTCTCTCTCTCTCCTTTTCTTCCTTCCTTCCTCCTCTCCCTCCCTCCATCATTCTCTCTCTCTCTTCTTTTCTTTTCTTCTTCCTTCCTCATTCTCTCTCTCTCTCTTCTTTTCTTCTTCCTTCCTTCCTCACTCTCCCTCCCTCCATCATTCTCTCTCTCTCTTCTTTTCTTCCTTCCTTCCTCACTCTCCCTCCTCCATCATTCTCTCTCTCTCTTCTTTTCTTCCTTCCTTCCTCACTCTCCCCTCCCTCCATAATTCTCTCTCTCTCTCTTCTTTTCTTCCTTCCTTCCTCCTCTCCCTCCCTCCATCATTCTCTCCCTCTTCTTTTCTTCCTTCCTTCCTCATCTCCCTCCCTCCATCATTATCTTTCTCTCTTCTTTTCTTCCTTCCTTCCTCACTCTCCCTCCCTCCATCATTCTCTCTCTCTCTCTTCTTTTCTTCCTTCCTTCCTCCTCTCCCTCCTCCATCATTCTCTCTCTCTCTCTTCTTTTCTTCTTCCTTCCTTCCTCCTCTCCCTCCCTCCATCATTCTCTCTCTCTCTTCTTTACTTCTTCCTTCCTTCCTCACTCTCCCCCCTCCATCATTCTCTCTCTTCTTTTCTTCTTCCTTCCTTCCTCAGTCTCCCTCCCTCCATCATTCTCTCTCTCTTCTCTTTCATTCCTTCTTCCTTCCTTCCTCTCTCTTCTCTCTTCCTCCCTCTCCCTCCTCCATCATTCTCTCTCTCTCTCTTCTTTTCTTCTTCCTTCCTTCCTCACTCTCCTCCCTCCATCATTCTCTCTCTCTCTCTTCTTTTCTTCCTTCCTTCCTCACTCTCCCTCCCTCCATCATTCTCTCTCTCTCTCTTCTTTTCTTCTTCCTTCCCCTCACTCTCCCTCCCTCCATCATTCTCTCTCTCTCTCTTCTTTTCTTCTTCCTTCCTTCCTCACTATCCCTCCCTCCATCATTCTCTCTCTCTCTCTTCTTCTCTTCTTCCTTCCTTCCTCCTCTCCCTCCCTCCATCATTCTCTCTCTCTCTTCTTTTCTTCTTCCTTCCTTCCTCACTCTCCCTCCCTCCATCATTCTCTCTCTCTCTTCTTTTCTTCTTCCTTCCTTCCTCACTCTCCCTCCCTCCATCATTCTCTCTCTCTCTTCTTTTCTTCTTCCTTCCTTCCTCACTCTCCTCCCTCCATCATTCTCTCTCTCTCTTCTTTTCTTCTTCCTTCCTCACTCTCCCCCTCCATCATTCTCTCTCTCTCTCTCTTTTCTTCCTTCCTTCCTCACTCTCCCTCCCTCCATCATTCTCTCTCTCTCTTCTTTTCTTCTTCCTTCCTTCCTCACTCTCCCTCCCTCCATCATTCTCTCTCTCTCTCTCTTCTTTTCTTCTTCCTTCCTCACTCTCCCTCCTCCATCATTATCTCTCTCTCTCTTCTTTTCTTCCTTCCTTCCTCCTCTCCCCCCTCCATCATTCTCTCTCTCTCTCTTTTCTTCCTTCCTTCCTCACTCTCCCTCCCTCCATCATTCTCTCTCTCTCTCTTCTTTTCTTCCTTCCTTCCTCCCTCTCCCTCCCTCCATCATTCTCTCTCTCTCTCTTCTTTTCTTCCTTCCTTCCTCATCATCATTCTCTCTCTCTCTCTTCTTTTCTTCTTCCTTCCTTCCTCACTCTCCCTCCCTCCATCATTCTCTCTCTCTCTCTTTCTTTTCTTCTTCCTTCCCTTCCTCATTCTATCTCCTCCTTCTCCCTCCTTCTCCCTCCCTCCATCATTCTCTCTCTTCTTTTCTTCTTCTTCCTTCCTTCTCCCTCCCTCCATCATTCTCTCTCTCTTCTTTTCTTCTTCCTTCCTTCCTCCACTCTCCTCCCTCCATCATTCTCTCTCTCTCTTCTTTTCTTCTTCCTTCTTCCTCACTCTCCCTCCCTCCATCATTCTCTCTCTCTCTTCTTTTCTTCTTTTCCTTCTCCCCCTCCATCATTCTCTCTCTCTCTCTTCTTTTCTTCTTCCTTCCTCACTCTCCCCCTCCATCATTCTCTCTCTCTCTCTTCTTTTCTTCTTCCTTCCTTCCTCACTCTCCCTCCCTCCATCATTCTCTCTCTCTCTTCTTTTTTCTTCTTCCTTCCTCACTCTCCCTCCCTCCATCATTATCTCTCTCTCTCTTCTTTTTCTTCTTCCTTCCTCCTCTCCCCCTCCATCATTCTCTCTCTCTCTTCTTTTCTTCCTTCCTTCCTCACTCTCCCTCCCTCCATCATTCTCTCTCTCTTCTTTTCTTCTTCCTTCCTTCCTCCTCTCCCTCCCTCCATCATTCTCTCTCTCTCTCTTCTTTTCTTCTTCCTTCCTTCCTCACTCTCCCTCCCTCCATCATTCTCTCTCTCTCTCTTCTTTTCTTCTTCCTTCCTTCCTCTCCCTCCCTTTATAATTCTCTCTTTCTCTTCTTTTTCTTCCTTCCTTCCTCACTCTCCCTCCCTCCATCATTCTCTCTCTCTCTCTTCTTTTCTTCTTCTTCCTTCCTCCTCTCCCTCCCTCCATCATTCTCTCTCTCTCTCTCTTTTCTTCTTCCTTCCTTCCTCACTATCCCTCCCTCCATCATTCTCTCTCTCTCTTCTTCTTCTTTCTTCCTTCCTTCCCTCACTCTCCCTCCCTCCATCATTCTCTCTCTCTCTCTTCTTTTCTTCCTTCCTTCCTCACTCTCCTCCCTCCATCATTCTCTCTCTCTCTTCTTTTCTTCTTCCTTCCTTCCTCCTCTCCCTCCCCTCCATCATTCTCTCTCTCTCTCTTCTTTTCTTCTTCCTTCCTTCCTCACTCTCCCTCCCTCCATCATTCTCTCTCTCTCTCTTCTTTTCTTCTTCCTTCCTCCTCTCCCCCTCCATCATTCTCTCTCTCTTTTCTTCCTTCCTTCCTTCCTCCTCCCTCCCTCCATCATTCTCTCTCTCTTCTTTTCTTCTTCCTTCCTCTCTCCCTCCTCCATCATTCTCTCTCTCTCTCTTCTTTTCTTCTTCCTTCCTCACTCTCCCTCCCTCCATCATTCTCTCTCTCTCTCTTCTTTTCTTCCTTCCTTCCTCACTCTCCCCCTCCATCATTCTCTCTCTCTCTTCTTTTCTTCCTTCCTTCCTCACTCTCCCTCCCTCCATCATTCTCTCTCTCTCTTCTTTTCTTCTTCCTTCCTTCCTCCTCTCCTCCCTCCATCATTCTCTCTCTCTCTTTCTTTTCTTCCTTCCTCATGTCCCTCCCTCCATAATTCTCTCTCTCTCTCTCTTTCTTTTCTTCTTCTTCCTTCCTCACTCTCCCTCCCTCCATAATTCTCTCTCTCTCTCTCTTATTTTTCTTCCTTCCTTCCTTCCCTCACTCTCTCTCCCTCCATCATTCTCTCTCTCTCTCTTCTTTTCTTCCTTCCTTCCTCCTCTCCCTCCCTCCATCATTCTCTCTCTCTCTTCTTTTCTTCCTTCCTTCCTCACTCTCCCTCCCTCCATCATTCTCTCTCTCTCTTCTTTTCTTCTTCCTTCCTTCCTCACTCTCCCTCCCTCCATCATTCTCTCTCTCTCTTTCTTTTCTTCTTCCTTCCTTCCTCACTCTCCTCCCTCCATCATTCTCTCTCTCTCTTCTTTGCTTCCTTCCTTCCTCCTCTCCCTCCCTCCATCATTATCTCTCTCTCTTCTTTTCTTCCTTCCTTCCTCACTCTCCCTCCCTCCATCATTCTCTCTCTCTCTCTTCTTTTCTTCCTTCCTTCCTCACTCTCCCTCCCTCCATCATTCTCTCTCTCTCTTCTTTTCTTCCTTCCTTCCTCACTCTCCCTCCCTCCATCATTCTCTCTCTCTCTTCTTTTCTTCCTTCCTTCCTCACTCTCCTCCCTCCATCATTCTCTCTCTCTCTCTTATTTCTTCTTCCTTCCTCTTCCTCCCTCCATAATTCTCTCTCTCCTCTTCTTTTCTTCCTTCCTTCCTCTCTCCCTCCCTCCATCTTCTTTCTCTTCTTCTTTTCTTCCTTCCTTCCTCACTCTCCCTCCCTCCATCATTCTCTCTCTCTCTTATTTTCTTCCTTCCTTCCTCACTCTCCCTCCCTCCATCATTCTCTCTCTCTCTCTTCTTTTCTTCTTCCTTCCTTCCTCCTCTCCCTCCCTCCATCATTCTCTCTCTCTCTTTCTTTTCTTCTTCCTTCCTTCCTCACTCTCCCTCCCTCCATCATTCTCTCTCTCTCTTCTTTTCTTCTTCCTTCCTTCCTCACTCTCCCTCCCTCCATCATTCTCTCGCTCTCTTCTTTTCTTCTTCCTTCCTTCCTCACTCTCCCTCCCTCCATCATTCTCTCTCTCTCTTCTTTTCTTCCTTCCTTCCTCACTCTCCCTCCCTCCATCATTATCTCTCTCTCTCTTCTTTTCTTCCTTCCTTCCTCACTCTCCCTCCCTCCATCATTCTCTCTCTCTCTTCTTTTCTTCCTTCCTTCCTCACTCTCCCTCCCTCCATCATTCTCTCTCTCTCTTCTTTTCTTCCTTCCTTCCTCACTCTCCCTCCCTCCATCATTCTCTCTCTCTCTCTCTCTTCTTTTCTTCTTCCTTCCTTCCTCACTCTCCCTCCCTCCATCATTCTCTCTCTCTCTCTTCTTTTCTTCTTCCTTCCTTCCTCACTCTCCCTCCCTCCATCATTCTCTCTCTCTCTCTTCTTTTCTTCTGCCTTCCTTCCTCACTCTCCCTCCCTCCATCATTCTCTCTCTCTCTCTTCTTTTCTTCTTCCTTCCTTCCTCACTCTCCCTCCCTCCATCATTCTCTCTCTCTCTCTTCTTTTCTTCCTTCCTTCCTCACTCTCCCTCCCTCCATCATTCTCTCTCTCTCTCTTCTTTTCTTCTTCCTTCCTTCCTCACTCTCCCTCCCTCCATCATTCTCTCTCTCTCTCTTCTTTTCTTCTTCCTTCCTTCCTCACTCTCTCTCCCTCCATCATTCTCTCTCTCTCTCCTTTTCTTCCTTCCTTCCTCACTCTCCCTCCCTCCATCATTATCTCTCTCTCTCTTCTTTTCTTCCTTCCTTCCTCACTCTCCCTCCCTCCATCATTCTCTCTCTCTCTCTTCTTTTCTTCTTCCTTCCTTCCTCACTCTCCCTCCCTCCATCATTCTCTCTCTCTCTTCTTTTCTTCTTCCTTCCTTCCTCACTCTCCCTCCCTCCATCATTCTCTCTCTCTCTCTTCTTTTCTTCTTCCTTCCTTCCTCACTCTCCCTCCCTCCATCATTCTCTCTCTCTCTCTTCTTTTCTTCTTCCTTCCTTCCTCTCTCCCTCCCTCCATCATTCTCTCTCTCTCTCTTCTTTTCTTCTTCCTTCCTTCCTCACTCTCCCTCCCTCCATCATTCTCTCTCTCTCTCTTCTTTTCTTCTTCCTTCCTTCCTCACTCTCCCTCCCTCCATCATTCTCTCTCTCTCTCTTCTTTTCTTCTTCCTTCCTTCCTCACTATCCCTCCCTCCATCATTCTCTCTCTCTCTCTTCTTCTCTTCTTCCTTCCTTCCTCACTCTCCCTCCCTCCATCATTCTCTCTCTCTCTTCTTTTCTTCTTCCTTCCTTCCTCACTCTCCCTCCCTCCATCATTCTCTCTCTCTCTTCTTTTCTTCTTCCTTCCTTCCTCACTCTCCCTCCCTCCATCATTCTCTCTCTCTCTTCTTTTCTTCTTCCTTCCTTCCTCACTCTCCCTCCCTCCATCATTCTCTCTCTCTCTTCTTTTCTTCTTCCTTCCTCACTCTCCCCCCTCCATCATTCTCTCTCTCTCTCTTCTTTTCTTCCTTCCTTCCTCACTCTCCCTCCCTCCATCATTCTCTCTCTCTCTTCTTTTCTTCTTCCTTCCTTCCTCACTCTCCCTCCCTCCATCATTCTCTCTCTCTCTCTCTTCTTTTCTTCTTCCTTCCTCACTCTCCCTCCCTCCATCATTATCTCTCTCTCTCTTCTTTTCTTCCTTCCTTCCTCACTCTCCCCCCCTCCATCATTCTCTCTCTCTCTTCTTTTCTTCCTTCCTTCCTCACTCTCCCTCCCTCCATCATTCTCTCTCTCTTCTTTTCTTCTTCCTTCCTTCCTCACTCTCCCTCCCTCCATCATTCTCTCTCTCTCTCTTCTTTTCTTCTTCCTTCCTTCCTCACTCTCCCTCCCTCCATCATTCTCTCTCTCTCTCTTTTTTCTTCTTCCTTCCTTCCTCACTCTCCCTCCCTCCATCATTCTCTCTCTCTCTCTTCTTTTCTTCCTTCCTTCCTCACTCTCCCTCCCTCCATCATTCTCTCTCTCTCTCTTCTTTTCTTCTTCCTTCCTTCCTCACTCTCCCTCCCTCCATCATTCTCTCTCTCTCTCTTCTTTTCTTCTTCCTTCCTTCCTCACTATCCCTCCCTCCATCATTCTCTCTCTCTCTTCTTCTTCTCTTCCTTCCTTCCTCACTCTCCCTCCCTCCATCATTCTCTCTCTCTCTTCTTTTCTTCTTCCTTCCTTCCTCACTCTCCCTCCCTCCATCATTCTCTCTCTCTCTTCTTTTCTTCTTCCTTCCTTCCTCACTCTCCCTCCCTCCATCATTCTCTCTCTCTCTTCTTTTCTTCTTCCTTCCTTCCTCACTCTCCCTCCCTCCATCATTCTCTCTCTCTCTCTTCTTCTTTTCTTCTTCCTTCCTCACTCTCCCCCCCTCCATCATTCTCTCTCTCTCTCTTCTTTTCTTCCTTCCTTCCTTCCTCACTCTCCCTCCCTCCATCATTCTCTCTCTCTCTTCTTTTCTTCTTCCTTCCTTCCTCACTCTCCCTCCCTCCATCATTCTCTCTCTCTCTCTTCTTTTCTTCTTCCTTCCTCACTCTCCCTCCCTCCATCATTATCTCTCTCTCTCTTCTTTTCTTCCTTCCTTCCTCACTCTCCCCCCCTCCATCATTCTCTCTCTCTCTTCTTTTCTTCCTTCCTTCCTCACTCTCCCTCCCTCCATCATTCTCTCTCTCTCTTCTTTTCTTCTTCCTTCCTTCCTCACTCTCCCTCCCTCCATCATTCTCTCTCTCTCTCTTCTTTTCTTCTTCCTTCCTCCTCTCCCTCCCTCCATAATTCTCTCTCTCTCTCTCTCTCTTCTTTTCTTCTTCCTTCCTTCCTCACTCTCCCTCCCTCCATAATTCTCTCTCTCTCTCTCTTATTTTCTTCCTTCCTTCCTTCCTCACTCTCTCTCCCTCCATCATTCTCTCTCTCTCTCTTCTTTTCTTCCTTCCTTCCTCACTCTCCCTCCCTCCATCATTATCTCTCTCTCTCTTCTTTTCTTCCTTCCTTCCTCACTCTCCCTCCCTCCATCATTATCTCTCTCTCTCTTCTTTTCTTCCTTCCTTCCTCACTCTCCCTCCCTCCATCATTCTCTCTCTCTCTCTTCTTTTCTTCTTCCTTCCTTCCTCACTCTCCCTCCCTCCATCATTCTCTCTCTCTCTTCTTTTCTTCCTTCCTTCCTCACTCTCCCTCCCTCCATCATTATCTCTCTCTCTTCTTTTCTTCCTTCCTTCCTCCTCTCTCCCTCCCTCCATAATTCTCTCTCTCTCTCTTCTTTTCTTCCTTCCTTCCTCCTCTCCCTCCCTCCATCATTCTCTCTCTCTCTTCTTTTCTTCCTTCCTTCCTCACTCTCCCTCCCTCCATCATTCTCTCTCTCTCCTTTTCTTCCTTCCTTCCTCCCTCTCCCTCCCTCCATCATTCTCTCTCTCTCTCTTATTTTCTTCTTCCTTCCTCCTCTCCCTCCCTCCATAATTCTCTCTCTCTCTCTCTTCTTTTTTCTTCCTTCCTTCCTCACTCTCCCTCCCTCCATCATTCTCTCTCTCTCTCTTCTTTTCTTCCTTCCTTCCTCACTCTCCCTCCCTCCATCATTCTCTCTCTCTCTTATTTTCTTCCTTCCTTCCTCCACTCTCCCTCCCTCCATCATTCTCTCTCTCTCTCTTCTTTTCTTCTTCCTTCCTTCCTCATCTCCCTCCCTCCATCATTCTCTCTCTCTCTCTTCTTTTCTTCTTCCTTCCTTCCTCCCTCTCCCTCCCTCCATCATTCTCTCTCTCTCTTCTTTTCTTCTTCCTTCCTTCCTCACTCTCCCTCCCTCCATCATTCTCTCGCTCTCTTCTTTTCTTCTTCCTTCCTTCCTCCACTCTCCTCCCTCCATCATTCTCTCTCTCTCTTCTTTTCTTCCTTCCTTCCTTCCTCACTCTCCCTCCCTCCATCATTATCTCTCTCTCTCTTCTTTTCTTCCTTCCTTCCTCACTCTCCCTCCCTCCATCATTCTCTCTCTCTCTTCTTTTCTTCCTTCCTTCCTCACTCTCCCTCCCTCCATCATTCTCTCTCTCTCTTCTTTTCTTCCTTCCTTCCTCACTCTCCCTCCCTCCATCATTCTCTCTCTCTCTCTCTCTTCTTCTTTTCTTCTTCCTTCCTTCCTCACTCTCCCTCCCTCCATCATTCTCTCTCTCTCTCTTCTTTTCTTCTTCCTTCCTTCCTCACTCTCCCTCCCTCCATCATTCTCTCTCTCTCTCTTCTTTTCTTCTTCCTTCCTTCCTCACTCTCCTCCCTCCATCATTCTCTCTCTCTCTCTTCTTTTCTTCCTTCCTTCCTCACTCTCCCTCCCTCCATCATTCTCTCTCTCTCTCTTCTTTTCTTCTTCCTTCCTTCCTCACTCTCCCTCCCTCCATCATTCTCTCTCTCTCTCTTCTTTTCTTCTTCCTTCCTTCCTCACTATCCCTCCCTCCATCATTCTCTCTCTCTCTCTTCTTCTCTTCTTCCTTCCTTCCTCACTCTCCCTCCCTCCATCATTCTCTCTCTCTCTTCTTTTCTTCTTCCTTCCTTCCTCACTCTCCCTCCCTCCATCATTCTCTCTCTCTCTTCTTTTCTTCTTCCTTCCTTCCTCACTCTCCCTCCCTCCATCATTCTCTCTCTCTCTCTTCTTTTCTTCTTCCTTCCTTCCTCACTCTCCCTCCCTCCATCATTCTCTCTCTCTCTCTTCTTTTCTTCTTCCTTCCTCACTCTCCCCCCCTCCATCATTCTCTCTTCTTTTCTTCTTCCTTCCTTCCTTCCTCACTCTCCCTCCCTCCATCATTCTCTCTCTCTCTCTTTTCTTTTCTTCTTCCTTCCTCACTCTCCCTCCCTCCATCATTATCTCTCTCTCTCTCTTATTTTCTTCCTTCCTTCCTCACTCTCCCCCCCCACTCCATCATTCTCTCTCTCTCTTCTTTTCTTCCTTCCTTCCTCACTCTCCCTCCCTCCATCATTCTCTCTCTCTCTCTCTCTTCTTTTCTTCTTCCTTCCTTCCTCACTCTCCCTCCCTCCATCATTCTCTCTCTCTCTCTTCTTTTCTTCTTCCTTCCTCACTCTCCCTCCCTCCATAATTCTCTCTCTCTCTCTCTTCTTTTCTTCCTTCCTTCCTCACTCTCCCTCCCTCCATAATTCTCTCTCTCTCTCTCTTATTTTCTTCCTTCCTTCCTTCCTCACTCTCTCTCCCTCCATCATTCTCTCTCTCTCTCTTCTTTTCTTCCTTCCTTCCTCACTCTCCCTCCCTCCATCATTATCTCTCTCTCTCTTCTTTTCTTCCTTCCTTCCTCACTCTCCCTCCCTCCATCATTCTCTCTCTCTCTCTTCTTTTCTTCTTCCTTCCTTCCTCACTCTCCCTCCCTCCATCATTCTCTCTCTCTCTTCTTTTCTTCCTTCCTTCCTCACTCTCCCTCCCTCCATCATTATCTCTCTCTCTCTTCTTGTCTTCCTTCCTTCCTCACTCTCCCTCCCTCCATAATTCTCTCTCTCTCTCTTCTCTTCTTCCTTCCTTCCTCACTCTCCCTCCCTCCATCATTCTCTCTCTCTCTTCTTTTCTTCCTTCCTTCCTCACTCTCCCTCCCTCCATCATTCTCTCTCTCTCTCTTCTTTTCTTCCTTCCTTCCTCACTCTCCCTCCCTCCATCATTCTCTCTCTCTCTCTTCTTTTCTTCCTTCCTTCCTCCTCTCCCTCCCTCCATCATTCTCTCTCTCTCTCTTATTTTCTTCTTCCTTCCTCACTCTCCCTCCCTCCATAATTCTCTCTCTCTCTCTCTCTCTCTCTTCTTTTCTTCCTTCCTTCCTCACTCTCCCTCCCTCCATCATTCTCTCTCTCTCTCTTCTTTTCTTCCTTCCTTCCTCACTCTCCCTCCCTCCATCATTCTCTCTCTCTCTCTTCTTTTCTTCTTCCTTCCTTCCTCACTCTCCCTCCCTCCATCATTCTCTCTCTCTCTTCTTTTCTTCTTCCTTCCTTCCTCACTCTCCCTCCCTCCATCATTCTCTCTCTCTCTTCTTTTCTTCTTCCTTCCTTCCTCACTCTCCCTCCCTCCATCATTCTCTCTCTCTCTCTTCTTTTCTTCTTCCTTCCTTCCTCACTCTCCCTCCCTCCATCATTCTCTCTCTCTCTCTTCTTTTCTTCTTCCTTCCTCACTCTCCCCCCTCCATCATTCTCTCTCTCTCTCTTCTTTTCTTCCTTCCTTCCTCACTCTCCCTCCCTCCATCATTCTCTCTCTCTCTTCTTTTCTTCTTCCTTCCTTCCTCACTCTCCCTCCCTCCATCATTCTCTCTCTCTCTCTTTTCTTTTCTTCTTCCTTCCTCCCTCCCTCCATCATTATCTCTCCCTTTTTCCTCCATCATTATCTCTCTCTCTCTTCTTTTCTTCTTCCTTCCTCACTCTCCCTCCCTCCATCATTCTCTCTCTCTCTCTTCTTTTCTTCTTCCTTCCTCACTCTCCCTCCCTCCATCATTCTCTCTCTCTCTCTTCTTTTCTTCTTCCTTCCTCACTCTCCCTCCCTCCATAATTCTCTCTCAATTCAATTCAATTCAATTCAAGGGCTTTATTGGCATGGGAAACATGTGTTAACATTGCCAAAGCAAGTGAGGTAGACAACATACAAAGTGAATATATAAAGTGAAAAACAACAAAAATTAACAGTAAACATTACACATACAACAGTTTCAAAACAGTAAAGACATTACAAATGTCATATTATATATATATATATATATATATATATATATATATATATATATATATATATATATATATATATATATATACACAATGTACAAATAATTAAAGGACACAAGATAAAATAAATAAGCATAAATATGGGTTGTATTTACAATGGTGTTTGTTCTTCACTGGTTGCCCTTTTCTCGTGGCAACAGGTCACAAATCTTGCTGCTGTGATGGCACACTGTGGAATTTCACCCAGTAGGTATGGGAGTTTTTCAAAATTTGATATGTTTTCGAATTCTTTGTGGATCTGTGTGATCTGGGGAAATATGTCTCTCTAATATGGTCATACATTGGGCAGGAGGTTAGGAAGTGCAGCTCAGTTTCCACCTCATTTTGTGGGCAGTGAGCACATAGCCTGTCTTCTCTTGAGAGCCATGTCTGCCTACGGCGGCCTTTCTCAATAGCAAGGCTATGCTCACTGAGTCTGTACATAGTCAAAGCTTTCCTTAATTTTGGGTCAGTCACAGTGGTCAGGTATTCTGCCGCTGTGTACTCTCTGTGTAGGGCCAAATAGCATTCTAGTTTGCTCTGTTTTTTTGTTAATTCTTTCCAATGTGTTAAGTAATTATCTTTTTGTTTTCTCATGATTTGGTTGGGTCTAATTGTGCTGTTGTCCTGGGGCTCTGTAGGGTGTGTTTGTGTTTGTGAACAGAGCCCCAGGACCAGTTTGCTTAGGGGACTCTTCTCCAGGTTCATCTCTCTGTTTGTGATGGCTTTGTTATGGAAGGTTTGTGAATCGCTTCCTTTTAGGTGGTTGTAGAATTTAATGGCTCTTTTCTGGATTTTGATAATTAGTGGGTATCGTCCTAATTCTGCTCTGCATGCATTATTTGGTGTTTTACGTTGTACACGGAGGATATTTTTGCAGAATTCTGCGTGCAGAGTCTCAATTTGGTGTTTGTCCCATTTTGTGAAGTCTTGGTTGGTGAGCGGACCCCAGACCTCACAACCATAAAGGGCAATGGGCTCTATGACTGATTCAAGTATTTTTAGCCAAATCCTAATTGGTATGTTGAAATTTATGTTTCTTTTGATGGCATAGAATGCCCTTCTTGCCTTGTCTCTCAGATCGTTCACACCTTTGTGGAAGTTACCTGTGGCGCTGATGTTTAGGCCAAGGTATGTATAGTTTTTGTGTGCTCTAGGGCAACAGTGTCGAGATGGAATTTGTATTTGTGGTCCTGGTGACTCGACCTTTTTGGAACACCATTATTTTGGTCTTACTGAGATTTACTGTCAGGGCCCAGGTCTGACAGAATCTGTGCATAAGATCTAGGTGCTGCTGTAGGCCCTCCTTGGTTGGTGACAGAAGCACCAGATCATCAGCAAACAGCAGACATTTGACTTCGGATTCTAGCAGGGGAGGCCGGGTGCTGCAGACTTTTCTAGTGCCCGCGCCAGTTCGTTGATATATATGTTGAAGAGGGTGGGGCTTAAGCTGCATCCCTGTCTAACCCCACGACCCTGTGTGAAGAAATGTGTGTGTTTTTGCCAATTTTAACCGCACACTTGTTGTTTGTGTACATGGATTTTATAATGTCATATGTTTTACCCCCAACACCACTTTCCATCAGTTTGTATAGCAGACCCTCATGCCAAATTGAGTCGAAGGCTTTTTGAAATCAACAAAGCATGAGAAGACTTTGCCTTTGTTTTGGTTTGTTTGGTTGTCAATTAAGGTGTGCAGGGTGAATACATGGTCTGTTGTACGGTAATTTGGTAAAAGCCAATTTGACATTTGCTCAGTACATTGTTTTCATTGAGGAAATGTACGAGTCTGCTGTTAATAATAATGCAGAGGATTTTCCCAAGGTTACTGTTGACACATATTCCACGGTAGTTATTGGGGTCAAATTTGTCTCCACTTTTGTGGATTGGGGTGATCAGTCCTTGGTTCCAAATATTGGGAAGATGCCAGAGCTAAGTATGATGTTAAAGAGTTTTAGTATAGCCAGTTGGAATTTGTTGTCTGTATATTTGATCATTTCATTGAGGATACCATCGACACCACAGGCCTTTTTGGGTTGGAGGGTTTTTATTTTGTCCTGTAACTCATTCAATGTAATTGGAGAATCCAGTGGGTTCTGGTAGTCTTTAATAGTTGATTCTAAGATCTGTAGTTGATCATGTATATGTTTTGCTCTTTGTTCTTTGTTATAGAACCAAAAGATTGGAGAAGTGGTTTACCCAGACATCTCCATTTTGGATAGATAATTCTTCGTGTTGTTGTTTGTTTAGTGTTTTCCAATTTTCCCAGAAGTGGTTAGAGTCTATGGATTCTTCAATTGCATTGAGCTGATTTCTGACATGCTGTTCCTTCTTTTTCCGTAGTGTGTTTCTGTATTGTTTTAGTGATTCACCATAGTGAAGGCGTAGACTCAGGTTTTCCGGGTCTCTATGTTTTTGGTTGGACAGGTTTCTCAATTTCTTTCTTAGATTTTTGCATTCCTCATCAAACCATTTGTCATTATTGTTAATTTTCTTCGGTTTTCTATTTGAGATTTTTAGATTTGATAGGAAGCTGAGAGGTCAAATATACTGTTAAGATTTTCTACTGCCAAGTTTACACCTTCACTATTACAGTGGAACGTTTTACCCAGGAAATTGTCTAAAAGGGATTGAATTTGTTGTTGCCTAATTGTTTTTTGGTAGGTTTCCAAACTGCATTCCTTCCACCTATAGCATTTCTTAATGTTACTCAGTTCCTTTGGCTTTGATGCCTCGTGGTTGAGTATTGCTCTGTTTAAGTAGACTGTGATTTTGCTGTGGTCTGATAGGGGTGTTAGTGGACTGACTGTGAACGCTCTGAGAGATTCTGGGTTGAGGTCAGTGATAAAGTAGTCTACAGTACTACTGCCAAGAGATGAGCTATAGGTGTATCTACCATAGGAGTCCCCTCGAAGCCTACCGTTGACTATGTACATACCCAGCGTGCGACAGAGCTGCAGGAGTTGTGACCCGTTTTTGTTGGTTATGTTGTCATAGTTGTGCCTAGGGGGCATATGTGGGAGGGATGCTGTCACCTCCAGGCAGATGTTTGTCCCCTGTGTGCTGAGGGTGTCAGGTTCTTGTCCGGTTCTGGCATTTAGGTCGCCACAGACTAGTACATGTCCCTGGGCCTGGAAATGATTGATTTCGCCCTCCAGGATGGAGAAGCTGTCTTCATTAAAATATGGGGATTCTAGTGGGGGATATAGGTAGCACACAGGAGGACATTTTTCTCTGTTAGGATAATTTCCTTTTGAATTTCTAGCCAAATGTAGAATGTTCCTGTTTTGATTAATTTAATGGAGTGAGTTAGGTCTGCTCTATACCAAATTAGCATACCCCCTGAGTCCCTTCCCTGTTTCACACCTGGTAGTTTGGTGGATGGGACTACCAGCTCTCTGTAACCTAGAGGGCAACCAGTGGGTCCGTCTCCTCTATACCAGGTTTCTTGCAGGATGACAATGTCTGTGTTACCGATTTCTTTGGTGAAGTCCGGGTTTCTGCTCTTTAGGCCAAAGGCAGATGACCTCAGGCCTTGGATATTCCAGGATGATATAGTGAAGGCTTTTTGTTCCATAGAATGTCCAATGTTGTTGGTCGTGTGGTTTGGCCTCAGGCCAGTAAGTGTGAGCAGAGCCTGCTGAGCATCTGGTACATGCTATTGGCTTGGGCGAGTGTGAGAGTGGGGGTTGGGACTGTTTGCCCGCTCACTACCTGGGCGTATGTGTGGCTTCCATGTTGAGGCCCTCTTTGCGGGGGTGGGGTGCATGGGGTGGGCAGGAGTGGCATAGGTCTGATCTGAGGGGGCCTAAATGGGGTGTGGGCATGGTTGACGTGGGGGGGTGTTGATTGGTTGGGGTGGGGGTGTGGATGTGTCTGGGTGTACTGTGGTCTGGATGTAATTCCTCTTGGCGTGGGTCCTCTATGTGTAGGTCCAGGGGGTCCTGCAGGTCTGGGAGGGTGTCTCGCTGGTCTGGGTGGAGAGTCTATTGATCTGTTGCTCCTGTGTGAAGTGTTGGGGATACGTTTGAGAGCGATGTCCTTTAGGGTCCTGGCAAAGGTGGGCACTGCTGCCTTGTAGAGGTGGACCTGGTCATAGAGGCTGTTCAAGTCCAGGGTGGAGTGGTGGGCCAGGAAAACATTTGGTTTTGAGGCACAGTCACGGGAAATACTTGCGTTTACCCGCTGTATTGTGGCAGGGTGGAAGTCTTTTCGTGGTAGCAGGGTGGAGATAACCACTTGTGCGTTGGGAAAGTAGAAGAAGCCTTTTCAATCACTCCCTTCAGTGCTGTTGCCACCCTTTCCTGCTGTGCTCTCAGGTCGTTTGTGCCTGTGTGTATTATTATGTGGCTGGGTGAACCTAGTTGGTCCTCAGACAGAAGGTCGAGGCACGCTGGGTGTTTGGACACCAGAGTTTAGACACACTATGTTTGGGAAAAAGTTTTTTCTTCTATATATTTCCCATTTGAGTCCATAAGTAGTACAATCTGTGTCTTGTGTTTGTCCTCAGTGGGTGTGAGGGGTTGTCAGAAGGGCTATCAGGGTGGCTGACAGGGGGGTGCTCGGAGGGTGAGAGCCGCTGGGCTTGTGGTTCTTCATTTGTCTGTTCTGCTGTGGTGTCGACTCTATGGTCAGGGTCTGGTGTGGACTGTTCTGCTGTGGTGTCGAAACTTTTGTCAGGTGCTGGGGTGGGCTGTTCTGCTGGCTTCTCTGTGGGGGTGGCCACCTCTCTAGTGGGTTGTTCTCTGTCACACGCCGTCCCCCTCAACCTCTCCTCCGTCCCCCTCAACCTCTCCTCCGTCCCCCTCACCCTCTCCTCCATCCCCCTCAACCTCTCCTCCACCAGCAGTCCGATCCTCTCCTCTAATGCTCTGTTCTTCTCCTGATTCTGCTCTTTCTCCTGTTGAAGTTGTCTCACCACAGTCCAGAGTGCAGATATGTCTCTGTCCACCTCCAGCTCTCCGGGTCTGGTTAAGGGGGTGTTGTTGTGCTGGACTGTTGTCTGGGTCTGTGCTGACTGAAGTGTAATCACCTGCTGTTCCAGCTCCACCTGTCTTACCTCCAGCTGGGTGAATTTGTCCTTCATTTCAATGAGGGAGTGGTAGTCCGTGCTGGGAGGTTGACTCTCCGCTGGGGGTTACTCGTCTGTGGTGTTACATAATGAAGAGCTCTGGTTTGACCCGCTCGGGGTGGGGGTATCTTTATCAACGGAGAGCTTCTCCTGTTGGGCTAATTCTTTGATTAGGTGAAAGTCCAGCTGAAGCTGTTTGTGGTTACTTTGTACGATCACTGTTCCGGACTTATAGATATTTATATTACATGACTCAGAGTCCTCGTTATCAAGTATTCTGAGTTTCCACCCCTCGGTAATCCCCGCTCTCGTAACAGAGGGTAGTGTGCTAATATAGCACTGTGCCATGCCCGGGGATGGTTTGTGTGGAAGATAAGGTTGCTGATGTTCCCATTTTTGTAATAGTCAGCAAAAAGTGTCTCTTGATTTTCCATAAGGAGCTTCATTTTGTAATCTTTTCTTGACTTCTCATTCTTTACATGCACAGGGTACTGTATTTTAATTGCCTCTGAACAGCGGGAGGGAGCTTCTAAGGCCTCTCCATTTGGTTGGGGTAGACTGTGTGACTCTCCTGCCATTGTTGGGCTAATGGGCTTTGACACCTCTCACTTGACACGTCAGTGCTAGTTGAAGCTGTATCAAGCTTGGCAGAATTATGTTAGAATTCAGTCCTTATAAAGTAATGTTGTGTATTTTTCTTCTTGGCTTTTGGAAATAAGATATAGTTTCAGCCTAAGCATTACTCACTCAGTTCCAGGTTGGATGGTGTTTTCAGGTTTCTGTTGTTTTCCAGAGAATTTGCTGTATAGAGTAAAAATCCTTGGTAGTTGTGAACCTTCCAGGTGATTCCGTAATTTGAAGTAGGGGTTATGTTGTAGAGGGTAAAATCCAGTATGTGTTCCAGACAAAAAATCTAAGTTTATCTGACTCTTAATCTATCTTTTTTTAAAGAAAATGCTGAAAAATGCAGGAGCTGATCTGAACCTGACCTCTCTCTCTAGTCTATCTCTCTCTCTCTCTCTCTTCTTTTCTTCCTTCCTTCCTCACTCTCCCTCCCTCCATAATTCTCTCTCTCTCTCTCTTATTTTCTTCCTTCCTTCCTTCCTCACTCTCTCTCCCTCCATCATTCTCTCTCTCTCTCTTCTTTTCTTCCTTCCTTCCTCACTCTCCCTCCCTCCATCATTATCTCTCTCTCTCTTCTTTTCTTCCTTCCTTCCTCACTCTCCCTCCCTCCATCATTCTCTCTCTCTCTCTTCTTTTCTTCTTCCTTCCTTCCTCACTCTCCCTCCCTCCATCATTCTCTCTCTCTCTTCTTTTCTTCCTTCCTTCCTCACTCTCCCTCCCTCCATCATTATCTCTCTCTCTCTTCTTTTCTTCCTTCCTTCCTCACTCTCCCTCCCTCCATAATTCTCTCTCTCTCTCTTCTTTTCTTCCTTCCTTCCTCACTCTCCCTCCCTCCATCATTCTCTCTCTCTCTTCTTTTCTTCCTTCCTTCCTCACTCTCCCTCCCTCCATCATTCTCTCTCTCTCTCTTCTTTTCTTCCTTCCTTCCTCACTCTCCCTCCCTCCATCATTCTCTCTCTCTCTCTTCTTTTCTTCCTTCCTTCCTCACTCTCCCTCCCTCCATCATTCTCTCTCTCTCTCTTATTTTCTTCTTCCTTCCTCACTCTCCCTCCCTCCATAATTCTCTCTCTCTCTCTCTCTCTCTCTTCTTTTCTTCCTTCCTTCCTCACTCTCCCTCCCTCCATCATTCTCTCTCTCTCTCTTCTTTTCTTCCTTCCTTCCTCACTCTCCCTCCCTCCATCATTCTCTCTCTCTCTCTTATTTTCTTCTTCCTTCCTCACTCTCCCTCCCTCCATAATTCTCTCTCTCTCTCTCTCTCTCTCTCTCTCTTCTTTTCTTCCTTCCTTCCTCACTCTCCCTCCCTCCATCATTCTCTCTCTCTCTCTTCTTTTCTTCCTTCCTTCCTCACTCTCCCTCCCTCCATCATTCTCTCTCTCTCTCTTATTTTCTTCTTCCTTCCTCACTCTCCCTCCCTCCATAATTCTCTCTCGCTCTCTCTCTCTCTTCTTTTCTTCCTTCCTTCCTCACTCTCCCTCCCTCCATCATTCTCTCTCTCTCTCTTCTTTTCTTCCTTCCTTCCTCACTTTCCCTCCCTCCACCATTCTCTCTCTCTCTCTTATTTTCTTCCTTCCTTCCTCACTCTCCCTCCCTCCATCATTCTCTCTCTCTCTCTTATTTTCTTCTTCCTTCCTTCCTCACTCTCCCTCCCTCCATCATTCTCTCTCTCTCTTCTTTTCTTCTTCCTTCCTTCCTCACTCTCCCTCCCTCCATCATTCTCTCTCTCTCTTCTTTTCTTCTTCCTTCCTTCCTCACTCTCCCTCCCTCCATCATTCTCTCTCTCTCTTCTTTTCTTCTTCCTTCCTTCCTCACTCTCCCTCCCTCCATCATTCTCTCTCTCTCTTCTTTTCTTCCTTCCTTCCTCACTCTCCCCCCCTCCATCATTATCTCTCTCTCTCTTCTTTTCTTCCTTCCTTCCTCACTCTCCCTCCCTCCATCATTCTCTCTCTCTCTCTTCTTTTCTTCCTTCCTTCCTCACTCTCCCTCCCTCCATCATTCTCTCTCTCTCTTCTTTTCTTCCTTCCTTCCTCACTCTCCCTCCCTCCATCATTCTCTCTCTCTCTCTTCTTTTCTTCCTTCCTTCCTCACTCTCCCTCCCTCCATCATTCTCTCTCTCTCTCTTATTTTCTTCTTCCTTCCTCACTCTCCCTCCCTCCATAATTCTCTCTCGCTCTCTCTCTCTCTTCTTTTCTTCCTTCCTTCCTCACTCTCCCTCCCTCCATCATTCTCTCTCTCTCTCTTCTTTTCTTCCTTCCTTCCTCACTCTCCCTCCCTCCACCATTCTCTCTCTCTCTCTTATTTTCTTCCTTCCTTCCTCACTCTCCCTCCCTCCATCATTCTCTCTCTCTCTCTTATTTTCTTCTTCCTTCCTTCCTCACTCTCCCTCCCTCCATCATTCTCTCTCTCTCTTCTTTTCTTCTTCCTTCCTTCCTCACTCTCCCTCCCTCCATCATTCTCTCTCTCTCTTCTTTTCTTCTTCCTTCCTTCCTCCCACTCTCCCTCCCTCCATCATTCTCTCTCTCTCTTCTTTTCTTCTTCCTTCCTTCCTCACTCTCCCTCCCTCCATCATTCTCTCTCTCTCTCTTCCTTTCTTCTTCCTTCCTTCCTCACTCTCCCTACCTCCATCATTCTCTCTATCTCTTCTTTTCTTCCTTCCTTCCTCACTCTCCCTCCCTCCATCATTCTCTCTCTCTCTCTTCTTTTCTTCTTCCTTCCTTCCCCACTCCCCCCCCTCCATCATTCTCTCTCTCTCTCTCTCTCTCTCTCTCTCTCTCTCTCTTCTTTTCTTCTTCCTTCCTCACTCTCCCTCCCTCCATCATTCTCTCCATCATTCTCTCTCTCTCTCTCTCTCTCTCTCTCTCTCTCTCTCTCTCTCTCTCTCTCTTCTTTTCTTCTTCCTTCCTCACTCTCCCCCCTCCATCATTCTCTCTCTCTCTTCTTTTCTTCTTCCTTCCTCACTCTCCCTCCCTCCATCATTCTCTCTCTCTCTTCTTTTCTTCTTCCTTCCTCACTCTCCCTCCCTCCATCATTCTCTCTCTCTTTCTTCTTTTCTTCTTCCTTCCTTCCTCACTCTCCCCCTCCATCATTCTCTCTCTCTCTTCTTTTCTTCTTCCTTCCTCACTCTCCCTCCCTCCATCATTCTCTCTCTCTTTCTTCTTTTCTTCTTCCTTCCTTCCTCACTCTCCCCCCTCCATCATTCTCTCTCTTTCTTCTTTTCTTCTTCCTTCCTCACTCTCCCCCCTCCATCATTATCTCTCTCTCTCTTCTTTTCTTCTTCCTTCCTCACTCTCCCTCCCTCCATCATTCTCTCTCTCTCTCTTCTTTTCTTCTTCCTTCCTCCCTCACTCTCCCTCCCTCCATCATTATCTCTCTCTCTCTTCTTTTCTTCTTCCTTCCTTCCTCACTCTCCCTCCCTCCATCATTCTCTCTCTCTCTTCTTTTCTTCTTCCTTCCTTCCTCACTCTCCCTCCCTCCATCATTCTCTCTCTCTCTCTCTCTCTTCTTTTCTTCTTCCTTCCTTCCTCACTCTCCCTCCCTCCATCATTCTCTCTCTCTCTTCTTTTCTTCTTCCTTCCTTCCTCACTCTCACTCCCTCCATCATTCTCTCTCTCTCTCTTCTTTTCTTCTTCCTTCCTTCCTCACTCTCCCTCCCTCCATCATTCTCTCTCTCTCTTCTTTTCTTCTTCCTTCCTTCCTCACTCTCCCTCCCTCCATCATTCTCTCTCTCTCTTCTTTTTCTTCTTCATTCCTTCCTCCATCCCTCCCTCCATTTCTCTTTTCTTCTTTTTCTTCTTCCTTCCTCACTCTCCCTCCCTCCATCATTCTCTCTCTCTCTCTTCTTTTCTTCCTTCCTTCCTCACTCTCCCTCCCTCCATCATTCTCTCTCTCTCTTCTTTTCTTCTTCCTTCCTTCCTCCCTCTCCCTCCCTCCATCATTATCTCTCTCTCTCTTCTTTTCTTCCTTCCTTCCTCACTCTCCCTCCCTCCATCATTCTCTCTCTCTCTCTTCTTTTCTTCCTTCCTTCCTCACTCTCCCTCCCTCCATCATTCTCTCTCTCTCTCTTCTTTTCTTCTTCCTTCCTTCCTCACTCTCCCTCCCTCCATCATTCTCTCTCTCTCTTCTTTTCTTCCTTCCTTCCTCACTCTCCCTCCCTCCATTATTATCTCTCTCTCTCTTCTTTTCTTCCTTCCTTCCTCACTCTCCCTCCCTCCATCATTCTCTCTCTCTCTCTTCTTTTCTTCCTTCCTTCCTCACTCTCCCTCCCTCCATCATTCTCTCTCTCTCTCTTCTTTTCTTCCTTCCTTCCTCACTCTCCCTCCCTCCATCATTCCCTCTCTCTCTCTTCTTTTCTTCTTCCTTCCTCACTCTCCCTCCCTCCATAATTCTCTCTCTCTCTTCTTTTCTTCCTTCCTTCCTCACTCTCCCTCCCTCCATCATTATCTCTCTCTCTCTTCTTTTCTTCCTTCCTTCCTCACTCTCCCTCCCTCCATCATTCTCTCTCTCTCTCTTCTTTTCTTCCTTCCTTCCTCACTCTCCCTCCCTCCATCATTCTCTCTCTCTCTCTTCTTTTCTTCTTCCTTCCTCACTCTCCCTCCCTCCATAATTCTCTCTCTCTCTCTCTCTCTCTTCTTTTCTTCCTTCCTTCCTCACTCTCCCTCCCTCCATCATTCTCTCTCTCTCTCTTCTTTTCTTCCTTCCTTCCTCACTCTCCCTCCCTCCATCATTCTCTCTCTCTCTCTTCTTTTCTTCCTTCCTTCCTCACTCTCCCTCCCTCCATCATTCTCTCTCTCTCTCTTCTTTTCTTCTTCCTTCCTTCCTCACTCTCCCTCCCTCCATCATTATCTCTCTCTCTCTTCTTTTCTTCTTCCTTCCTTCCTCACTCTCCCTCCCTCCATCATTCTCTCTCTCTCTTCTTTTCTTCTTCCTTCCTTCCTCACTCTCCCTCCCTCCATCATTCTCTCTCTCTCTTCTTTTCTTCTTCCTTCCTTCCTCACTCTCCCTCCCTCCATCATTCTCTCTCTCTCTTCTTTTCTTCTTCCTTCCTTCCTCACTCCCCCTCCCTCCATCATTCTCTCTCTCTCTCTTCTTTTCTTCTTCCTTCCTTCCTCACTCTCCCTCCCTCCATCATTCTCTCTCTCTCTCTTCTTTTCTTCTTCCTTCCTTCCTCAACATCCCTACCTCCATCATTCTCTCTCTCTTCTTTTCTTCCTTCCTTCCTCACTCTCCCTCCCTCCATCATTCTCTCTCTCTCTCTTCTTTTCTTCTTCCTTCCTTCCCCACTCTCCCCCCCCTCCATCATTCTCTCTCTCTCTCTCTCTCTCTTCTTTTCTTCTTCCTTCCTCACTCTCCCTCCCTCCATCATTCTCTCCATAATTCTCTCTCTCTCTCTCTCTCTTCTTTTCTTCTTCCTTCCTCACTCTCCCTCCCTCCATCATTCTCTCTCTCTCTATTCTTTTCTTCTTCCTTCCTTCCTCACTCTCCCTCCCTCCATCATTCTCTCTCTCTCTCTTCTTTTCTTCCTTCCTTCCTCACTCTCCCTCCCTCCATCATTATCTCTCTCTCTTCTTTTCTTCTTCCTTCCTTCCTCACTCTCCCTCCCTCCATCATTATCTCTCTCTCTCTTCTTTTCTTCCTTCCTTCCTCACTCTCCCTCCCTCCATCATTCTCTCTCTCTCTCTTCTTTTCTTCCTTCCTTCCTCACTCTCCCTCCCTCCATCATTCTCTCTCTCTCTCTTCTTTTCTTCTTCCTTCCTTCCTCACTCTCCCTCCCTCCATCATTCTCTCTCTCTCTTCTTTTCTTCCTTCCTTCCTCACTCTCCCTCCCTCCATCATTATCTCTCTCTCTCTTTTTTTCTTCCTTCCTTCCTCACTCTCCCTCCCTCCATCATTCTCTCTCTCTCTCTTCTTTTCTTCCTTCCTTCCTCACTCTCCCTCCCTCCATCATTCCCTCTCTCTCTCTTCTTTTCTTCTTCCTTCCTCACTCTCCCTCCCTCCATAATTCTCTCTCTCTCTTCTTTTCTTCCTTCCTTCCTCACTCTCCCTCCCTCCATCATTATCTCTCTCTCTCTTCTTTTCTTCCTTCCTTCCTCACTCTCCCTCCCTCCATCATTCTCTCTCTCTCTCTTCTTTTCTTCCTTCCTTCCTCACTCTCCCTCCCTCCATCATTCTCTCTCTCTCTCTTCTTTTCTTCTTCCTTCCTCACTCTCCCTCCCTCCATAATTCTCTCTCTCTCTCTCTCTTCTTTTCTTCCTTCCTTCCTCACTCTCCCTCCCTCCATCATTCTCTCTCTCTCTCTTCTTTTCTTCCTTCCTTCCTCACTCTCCCTCCCTCCATCATTCTCTCTCTCTCTCTTCTTTTCTTCCTTCCTTCCTCACTCTCCCTCCCTCCATCATTCTCTCTCTCTCTCTTCTTTTCTTCTTCCTTCCTTCCTCACTCTCCCTCCCTCCATCATTATCTCTCTCTCTCTTCTTTTCTTCTTCCTTCCTTCCTCACTCTCCCTCCCTCCATCATTCTCTCTCTCTCTTCTTTTCTTCTTCCTTCCTTCCTCACTCTCCCTCCCTCCATCATTCTCTCTCTCTCTTCTTTTCTTCTTCCTTCCTTCCTCACTCTCCCTCCCTCCATCATTCTCTCTCTCTCTTCTTTTCTTCTTCCTTCCTTCCTCACTCTCCCTCCCTCCATCATTCTCTCTCTCTCTTCTTTTCTTCTTCCTTCCTTCCTTCCTCACTCCCCCTCCCTCCATCATTCTCTCTCTCTCTCTTCTTTTCTTCTTCCTTCCTTCCTCACTCTCCCTCCCTCCATCATTCTCTCTCTCTCTCTTCTTTTCTTCTTCCTTCCTTCCTCAACATCCCTACCTCCATCATTCTCTCTCTCTTCTTTTCTTCCTTCCTTCCTCACTCCCCTCCCTCCATCATTCTCTCTCTCTCTCTTCTTTTCTTCTTCCTTCCTTCCCCCACTCTCCCCCCTCCATCATTCTCTCTCTCTCTTCTCTTCTTCTTTTCTTCTTCCTTCCTCCCTCCCTCCCTCATCATTCTCTCCATAATTCTCTCTCTCTCTCTCTCTCTTCTTTTCTTCTTCCTTCCTCACTCTCCCCCCCTCCATCATTCTCTCTCTCTTCTTTTCTTCTTCCTTCCTTCCTCACTCTCCCTCCCTCCATCATTCTCTTCTCTCTCTTCTTTTCTTCTTCCTTCCTTCCTCACTCTCCCCCTCCATCATTATCTCTCTCTCTTCTTTTCTTCTTCCTTCTCCCTCCCTCCATCATTCTCTCTTCTTCTTTTCTTCTTCTCCCTCCCTCCATCATTCTCTCTCTCTCTTCTTTTCTTTTCTTCTTCCTTCCTTCCCCTCACTCTCCCCCTCCATCATTCTCTCTCTCTCTTCTTTTCCATCTTCCTTCCTCATCTCCCTCCCTCCATCATTCTCTCTCTTTCTTTCTTTTCTTCTTCCTTCCTTCCTCACTCTCCCCCCTCCATCATTCTCTCTCTCTCTTCTTTTCTTCTTCCTTCCTCCTCTCCCCCCTCCATCATTATCTCTCTCTCTCTTCTTTTCTTCTTCCCTCCTCTCTCCCTCCCTCCATCATTCTCTCTCTCTTCTTCTTTTCTTCTTCCTCCTTCCTCCCTCACTCTCCCTCCCTCCATCATTCTCTCTCCCTCTCTTCCATCATTATCTCTCTTTCTTTTCTTCTTCCTTCCTCACTCTCCCTCCCTCCATCATTCTCTCTCTCTTTCTTCTTTTCTTCTTCCTTCCTTCCTCATAAAAATCTCCCCCCTCCATCATTCTCTCTCTCTCTCTTCTTTTCTTCTTCCTTCCTTCCTCTCCCCCCTCCATCATTATCTCTCTCTCTCTTCTTTTCTTCTTCCTTCCTCCTCTCCCTCCTCCATCATTCTCTCTCTCTCTTCTTTTCTTCTTCCTTCCTTCCTTCCTCAACCCCCTCCTCCATCATTCTCTCTCTCTTCTTTTTCTTCTTCCTTCCTTCCTCCTCTCCCTCCCTCATCATTCTCTCTCTCTCTCTTCTTTTCTTCTTCCTTCCTTCCTCAACATCCCTCCTCCATCATTCTCTCTCTCTTCTTTTCTTCTTCCTTCCTCACTCTCCCTCCCTCCATCATTCTCTCTCTCTCTCTTCTTTTCTTCTTCCTTCCTTCCCCACTCTCCCCCTCCATCATTCTCTCTCTCTCTCTTCTTTTCTTTTCTTCTTCCTTCCTCCTCTCCCTCCCTCCATCATTCTCTCCATAATTCTCTCTCTCTCTTCTCTCTTCTTTTCTTCCTTCTCCTCTCCCCCTCCATCATTCTCTCTCTCTTCTTTTCTTCTTCCTTCCTTCCTCACTCCCTCCCTCCATCATTCTCTCTCTCTCTCTTCTTTTCTTCTTCCTTCCTTCTCCTCTCCCCTCCATCATTATCTCTCTCTCTTCTTTTCTTCTTCCTTCCTCACTCTCCCTCCCTCCATCATTCTCTCTCTCTTTCTTCTTTTCTTCTTCCTTCCTTCCTCACTCTCCCCCCTCCATCATTCTCTCTCTCTCTTCTTTTCTTCTTCCTTCCTCCTCTCCCCCTCCATCATTATCTC
>NC_068441.1:19583401-19585184 GCF_023373465.1 Oncorhynchus keta
TCCATCATTCTCTCTCTCTCTCTTCTTTTCTTCTTCCTTCCTTCCTCCCTCACTCTCCCTCCCTCCATCATTATCTCTCTCTTCTTTCTTCTTCCTTCCTTCATTTCTCCCTCTCCATATCATTCTTTCTACCTCTTGTTTTCCCCCCTATGCACTCCAGCTGGGAATGTGGGAGGTTGGTCAGACACCCTCAGACAGCCACCCTCCCCATCTCCCTCTCCTCAATCACCCCCCAACTTGAAACCCCCCTCAGGAGCGCTGTACTCTCTCGGCCCCCGTATCCAAATAATTAATCCAAAGCAATTACTCTCCTTCATCTGTCCATCCGCCCGGCTAACAAAACATTTCTACACGTGTCCTCATCACTCCCCTTTAATTACGCCACCACTATTTATCGTTCCCCTTTAATGATGCCAGTGTGCCTGCCTGTTTATCAAGCTGCCTGTAATGAAATACAGCACAAAGATACACCCAAGCCTCTTCTAGTTCTCCTTTCCACTGGTTTTTAACTCAGAAAATAATAAGAACCCGGGAAAGAGAAAAAAGAAAGAGCGAATGAGAGGGGGAGAGGGAGAAGGAGAGAGGGAGAGAGGGAGCAAGAGAGAGGGAGAAAGAGAAGGAGAGAGGGAGAGAGGGAGAAGGAGAGAGGGAGAGAGGGAGAAGGAGAGAGGGAGAGAGGGAGCAAGAGAGAGGGAGAAAGAGAAGGAGAGAGGGAGAGAGGGAGAATGAGAGAGGGAGAGAGGGAGAAGGAGAGAGAGGGAGAAGGAGAGAGGGAGAGAGAGAATGAGAGGGGAGAGAGAGCAAGAGAGGGAGAGAGAGAAGGAGAGAGGAGAGGAGGAAGAGAGAGGAGAGGGAGAAGGAGAGAGGGAGAGAGGAGACAGAGAGAGGGAGAAGAGAAGGAGAGAGGGAGAGGGAGAATGAGAGAGGGGGAGAGGGAGAAGGAGAGAGGGAGAGAGGGAGAAGGAGGAGAGGGAGAGGAGAGAGAAGGAGGGAGGGGAGAAGGAGAGAGGAGAGAGGAGAGGGAGGGAGAGGAAGGAGGGAGAGGGAGGGAGGGAGAGGAGAGGGAGAGAGGAGAAGGAGGAGAGGAGAAGGAGAGAGGGAGAGAGGGAGAATGAGAGAGGGAGAGAGGGAGAAGGAGAGAGGGAGAAGGGAGAATGAGAGAGGGAGAGAGGAAGGAGAAGGAGAGAGGGATAATGAGGAGAGGGAGAGGGAGAAGGAAGGAGAGGAGAGGGAGGAAGGAGAGAGGGAGAGAGGGAGGAGAGGAGAGAGAGGAGAGGGAGGAAGGAGGAGGAGGGAGGAGGAAGGGAGGAGGGAGAGGGAGGAGGAGGAGGGAGGAGGGAGGGAAGGAGGAGGGGAGAAGGAGGAGGGAGAGAGGGAGGAGGGAGGAGGAGGGAGGAGGAGAGGAAGGAGGAGAGGGAGGAAGGAGGGAGAAGGAGAGAGGGAGAGAGGAAGGAGGAGAGAGGGAGAGAGGAGAGGAAGGAAGAGGGAAGGGAGGAGCGAGTGAGAGGAGGAGAGGAGAAGGAGAGGGAGAAGGAGGGAGAAGGGAGAATGAGAGAGAGGGAGAAGGGGAGGAAGAGGAGAGGAGAGGGAGAAGGGAGGAGAGGGAGGAGGAGGAGAAGGAGAGGAGGAGAGGAGAGAGGAGGAGAGGGAGAGAGAGAGGGAGAAGGAGAGAGGGAGAGGAGGGAAGGGAGGAGGAGAGAGGGAGGGAGGGAGGAGGGAGAGAGGGGAGGAGAGGGAGGAGAGGGAGGAAGGAGAGAGGAGAGAGGAGGAGAGGGAGGAGGAG
>NC_068441.1:19585284-19625284 GCF_023373465.1 Oncorhynchus keta
ACATCCTCTGACGATACACATCCTCTGACGATACACATCCTCTGACGATACACATCCTCTGATGATACACATCCTCTGACGATACACATCCTCTGATGGTACACATCCTCTGACGATACACATCCTCTGATGGTACACATCCTCTGACGATACACATTCTCTGGTGATACACATCCTCTGATGATACACATCCTCTGGTAATACACATCCTCTGACGATACACATCCTCTGATGGTACACATCCTCTGACGATACACATCCTCTGATGATACACATCCTCTGATGATACACATCCTCTGACGATACACATCCTCTGATGATACACATCCTCTGATGATACACATCCTCTGACGATACACATCCTCTGATGGTACACATCCTCTGACGATACACATCCTCTGATGATACACATCCTCTGATGATACACATCCTCTGACGATACACATTCTCTGGTGATACACATCCTCTGATGATACACATCCTCGGATGGTACACATCCTCTGATGGTACACATCCTCTGATGATACACATCCTCTGATGGTACACATCCTCTGATGATACACATCCTCTGATGATACACATCCTCTGGTGATACACATCCTCTGATGGTACACATCCTGTGATGGTACACATCCTCTGATGGTACACATCCTCTGATGATACACATCCTCTGATGATACACATCCTCTGGTGATACACATCCTCTGATGATACACATCCTCTGATGATACACATCCTCTGATGATACACATCCTCTGGTGATACACATCCTCTGATGGTACACATCCTCTGATGGTACACATCCTCTGATGATACACATCCTCTGATGATACACATCCTCTGGTGATACACATCCTCTGATGATACACATCCTCTGATGATACACATCCTCTGATGATACACATCCTCTGGTGATACACATCCTCTGATGATACACATCCTCTGGTGATACACACCCTCTGATGATACACATCCTCTGGTGATACACATCCTCTGACGATACACATCCTCTGATGATATACATCCTCTGGTGATACACATCCTCTGATGGTACACATCCTCTGATGATACACATCCTCTGGTGATACACATCCTCTGGTGATACACATCCTCTGATGATACACATCCTCTGATGATACACATCTTCTGGTGATACACATCCTCTGGTGATACACATCCTCTGATGGTACACATCCTCTGGTGATACACATCCTCTGATGATACACATCCTCTGACGATACACATTCTCTGATGATACACATCCTCTGGTGATACACATCCTCTGATGATACACATCCTCTGGTGATACACATCCTCTGACGATACACATCCTCTGATGATATACATCCTCTGGTGATACACACCCTCTGATGATACACATCCTCTGCTGATACACATCCTCTGACGATACACATCCTCTGATGATATACATCCTCTGGTGATACACATCCTCTGATGGTACACATCCTCTGATGATACACATCCTCTGGTGATACACATCCTCTGATGATACACATCCTCTGATGATACACATCCTCTGGTGATACACATCCTCTGGTGATACACATCCTCTGATGATATACATCCTCTGATGATACACATCTTCTGGTGATACACATCCTCTGGTGATACACATCCTCTGATGGTACACATCCTCTGGTGATACACATCCTCTGATGATACACATCCTCTGACGATACACATTCTCTGGTGATACACATCCTCTGATGATACACATCCTCTGGTGATACACATCCTCTGATGATACACATCCTCTGGTGATACACATCTCTGGTGATACACATCCTCTGATGGTACACATCCTCTGGTGATACACATCCTCTGATGATACACATCCTCTGACGATACACATTCTCTGGTGATACACATCCTCTGATGATACACATCCTCTGGTGATACACATCCTCTGATGATACACATCCTCTGGTGATACACATCCTCTGATGGTACACATCCTCTGATGATACACATCCTCTGGTGATACACATCCTCTGATGATACACATCCTCTGGTGATACACATCCTCTGATGATACACATCCTCTGGTGATACACATCCTCTGGTGATACACATCCTCTGATGATACACATCCTCTGATGATACACATCCTCTGATGGTACACATCCTCTGATGATACACATCCTCTGGTGATACACATCCCTCTGATGATACACATCCTCTGGTGATACACATCCTCTGATGATACACATCCTCTGGTGATACACATCCTCTGATGATACACATCCTCTGATGATACACATCCTCTGATGGTACACATCCTCTGACGATACACATCCTCTGATGGAACACATCCTCTGATGATACACATCCTCTGATGATACACATCCTCTGGTAATACACATCCTCTGATGATACACATCCTCTGATGATACACATCCTCTGACGATACACATCCTCTGGTGATACACATCCTCTGATGATACACATCCTCTGATGGTACATGTCCTCTGGTGATACACATCCTCTGGTGATACACATCCTCTGGTAATACACAACCTCTGATGATACACATCCTCTGGTAATACACATCCTCTGATGGTACACGTCCTCTGAGGTACACATCTCTGATAGTACACATCCTCTGATAGTACACATCCTCTGGTGATACACATCCTCTGATGATACACATCCTCTGATGATACACATCCTCTGATGATACACATCCTCTGGTAATACACATCCTCTGATGATACACATCCTCTGGTGATACACATCCTCTGATGGTACACATTCTCTGATGATACACATCCTCTGATGATACACATCCTCTGATGATACACATCCTCTGATGATACACATCCTCTGATAGTACACATCCTCTGATGGTACACATCCTCTGATGATACACATCCTCTGATGATACACATCCTCTGATGATACACATCCTCTGATGATACACATCCTCTGATAGTACACGTCCTCTGGTGATACACATCCTCTGATGGTACACATTCTCTGATGATACATCCTCTGATAGTACACATCCTCTGATGGTACACAGCCTCTGATGATACACATCCTCTGATGATACACATCCTCTGATGATATACATCCTCTGATGGTACAGATCCTCGGATGATACACATCCTCTGATGATATACATCCTCTGATGGTACAGATCCTCGGATGATACACATCCTCTGATGATACACATCCTCTGGTGATACACATCCTCTGATGATACACATCCTCTGATGATATACATCCTCTGATAGTACACATCCTCTGATGATACACATCCTCTGGTGATACACATCCTCTGATGATACACATCCTCTGGTGATACACATCTCTGGTGATATACATCCTCTGATAGTACACATCCTCTGATGATACACATCCTCTGGTGATACACATCCTCTGATGATACACATCCTCTGGTGATACACATCCTCTGGTGATACACATCCTCTGATGATACACATCCTCTGACGATACACATCCTCTGGTGATACACATCCTCTGATGGTACACATCCTCTGATGATACACATCCTCTGGTAATACACATCCTCTGATGATACACATCCTCTGATGATACACATCCTCTGGTAATACACATCCTCTGATGATACATCCTCTGGTAATACACATCCTCTGGTAATACACATCCTCTGATGATACACATCCTCTGGTAATACACATCCTCTGATGATACACATCCTCTGGTGATACACATCCTCTGATGATACACATCCTCTGATGACACATCCTCTGATGATACACATCCTCTGGTGATACACATCCTCTGATGACACATCCTCTGATGACACATCCTCTGATGATACACATCTCTGATGATACACATCCTCTGATGACACATCCTCTGATGATACACATCCTCTGGTGATACACATCCTCTGATGATACACATCCTCTGATGATACACATCCTCTGATGACACATCCTCTGATGATACACATCCTCTGATGATACACATCCTCTGGTAATACACATCCTCTGATGATACACATCCTCTGATGATACACATCCTCTGGTAATACACATCCTCTGATGACACATCCTCTGATGATACACATCCTCTGGTAATACACATCCTCTGATGATACACATCCTCTGGTGATACACATCCTCTGGTGATACACATCCTCTGATGATACACATCCTCTGATGACACATCCTCTGATGATACACATCCTCTGGTAATACACATCCTCTGATGATACACATCCTCTGGTGATACACATCCTCTGATGATACATCCTCTGATGATACACATCCTCTGGTGATACACATCCTCTGATGATACACATCCTCTGATGATATACATCCTTTGATAGTACACATCCTCTGATGATACACATCCTCTGATGGTACACATCCTCTGATGGTACACGTCCTCTGATGGTACACATCCTCTGATGGTACACATCCTCTGATGGTACACATCCTCTGATGATACACATCCTCTGATGATACACATCCTCTGATGGCACACATCCTCTGATGATACACATCTCTGGTGATACACATCCTCTGATGATACACATCCTCTGGTAATACACATCCTCTGATGATATACATCCTCTGGTGATACACATCCTCTGATGGTACACATCCTCTGGTAATACACATCCTCTGATGATACACATCCTCTGATGATACACATCCTCTGATGATACACATCCTCTGATGATACACATCCTCTGGTAATACACATCCTCTGATGGTACACATCCTCTGGTAATACACATCCTCTGATGATACACATCCTCTGATGATACACATCCTCTGATGATACACATCCTCTGGTGATACACATCCTCTGATGATACACATCCTCTGATGATACACATCCTCTGGTAATACACATCCTCTGATGATACACATCCTCTGATGATATACATCCTCTGATGATACACATCCTCTGGTGATACACATCCTCTGGTAATACACATCCTCTGATGATACACATCCTCTGGTAATACACATCCTCTGATGGTACACGTCCTCTGAGGTACACATCCTCTGATAGTACACATCCTCTGATGATACACATCCTCTGATGATACACATCCTCTGATGATACACATCCTCTGGTAATACACATCCTCTGATGATACACATCCTCTGGTGATACACATCCTCTGATGGTACACATTCTCTGATGATACACATCCTCTGATAGTACACATCCTCTGGTGATACACATCCTCTGATGATACACATCCTCTGATAGTACACATCCTCTGGTGATACACATCCTCTGATAGTACACATCCTCTGATGATACACATCCTCTGATGATACACATCCTCTGATAGTACACATCCTCTGGTGATACACATCCTCTGATGGTACACATTCTCTGATGATACACATCCTCTGATAGTACACATCCTCTGATGGTACACATCCTCTGATGATACATCCTCTGATGATACACATCCTCTGATGATACACATCCTCTGATGATATACATCCTCTGATGGTACAGATCCTCGGATGATACACATCCTCTGATGATATACATCCTCTGATAGTACACATCCTCTGATGATACACATCCTCTGGTGATACACATCCTCTGATGATACACATCCTCTGATGATATACATCCTCTGATAGTACACATCCTCTGATGATACACATCCTCTGGTGATACAAATCCTCTGATGATACACATCCTCTGGTGATACACATCCTCTGGTGATATACATCCTCTGATAGTACACATCCTCTGATGATACACATCCTCTGGTGATACACATCCTCTGATGATACACATCCTCTGGTGATACACATCCTCTGGTGATACACATCCTCTGATGATACACATCCTCTGGTGATACACATCCTCTGATGATACACATCCTCTGGTGATACACATCCTCTGATGGTACACATCCTCTGATGACACATCCTCTGATGATACACATCCTCTGATGATACACATCCTCTGGTAATACACATCCTCTGATGGTACACATCCTCTGAGGTACACATCCTCTGATAGTACACATCCTCTGATGATACACATCCTCTGATGATACACATCCTCTGATGATACACATCCTCTGGTAATACACATCCTCTGATGATACACATCCTCTGGTGATACACATCCTCTGATGGTACACATTCTCTGATGATACACATCCTCTGATAGTACACATCCTCTGGTGATACACATCCTCTGATGATACACATCCTCTGATAGTACACATCCTCTGGTGATACACATCCTCTGATGGTACACATTCTCTGATGATACACATCCTCTGATAGTACACATCCCTCTGATGTTACACATCCTCTGATGATACACATCCTCTGATGATACACATCCTCTGATGATACACATCCTCTGATAGTACACATCCTCTGGTGATACACATCCTCTGATGGTACACATTCTCTGATGATACACATCCTCTGATAGTACACATCCTCTGATGGTACACATCCTCTGATGATACACATCCTCTGATGATACACATCCTCTGATGATATACATCCTCTGATGGTACAGATCCTCGGATGATACACATCCTCTGATGATACACATCCTCTGATGATATACATCCTCTGATGATACACATCCTCTGATGATACACATCCTCTGATGATACACATCCTCTGATGATACACATCCTCTGATGATATACATCCTCTGATAGTACACATCCTCTGATGATACACATCCTCTGGTGATACACATCCTCTGATGATACACATCCTCTGGTGATACACATCCTCTGGTGATATACATCCTCTGATAGTACACATCCTCTGATGATACACATCCTCTGGTGATACACATCCTCTGATGATACACATCCTCTGGTGATACACATCCTCTGGTGATACACATCCTCTGATGATACACATCCTCTGACGATACACATCCTCTGGTGATACACATCCTCTGATGGTACACATCCTCTGATGACACATCCTCTGATGATACACATCCTCTGATGATACACATCCTCTGGTAATACACATCCTCTGATGATACACATCTCTGATGATACACATCCTCTGGTAATACACATCCTCTGATGATACACATCCTCTGGTAATACACATCCTCTGGTAATACACATCCTCTGATGATACACATCCTCTGGTAATACACATCCTCTGATGATACACATCCTCTGATGATACACATCCTCTGATGATACACATCCTCTGATGACACATCCTCTGATGATACACATCCTCTGATGATACACATCCTCTGGTAATACACATCCTCTGATGATACACATCCTCTGGTGATACACATCCTCTGATGATACACATCCTCTGGTGATACACATCCTCTGATGATACACATCCTCTGATGATACACATCCTCTGGTGATACACATCCTCTGGTGATACACATCCTCTGATGATATACATCCTCTGATGATACACATCTTCTGGTGATACACATCCTCTGGTGATACACATCCTCTGATGGTACACATCCTCTGGTGATACACATCCTCTGATGATACACATCCTCTGACGATACACATTCTCTGGTGATACACATCCTCTGATGATACACATCCTCTGGTGATACACATCCTCTGATGATACACATCCTCTGGTGATACACATCCTCTGGTGATACACATCCTCTGATGGTACACATCCTCTGGTGATACACATCCTCTGATGATACACATCCTCTGACGATACACATTCTCTGGTGATACACATCCTCTGATGATACACATCCTCTGGTGATACACATCCTCTGATGATACACATCCTCTGGTGATACACATCCTCTGATGGTACACATCCTCTGATGATACACATCCTCTGGTGATACACATCCTCTGATGATACACATCCTCTGGTGATACACATCCTCTGATGATACACATCCTCTGGTGATACACATCCTCTGGTGATACACATCCTCTGATGATACACATCCTCTGATGATACACATCCTCTGATGGTACACATCCTCTGATGATACACATCCTCTGGTGATACACATCCTCTGATGATACACATCCTCTGGTGATACACATCCTCTGATGATACACATCCTCTGGTGATACACATCCTCTGATGATACACATCCTCTGATGATACACATCCTCTGATGGTACACATCCTCTGACGATACACATCCTCTGATGGAACACATCCTCTGATGATACACATCCTCTGATGATACACATCCTCTGGTAATACACATCCTCTGATGATACACATCCTCTGATGATACACATCCTCTGACGATACACATCCTCTGGTGATACACATCCTCTGATGATACACATCCTCTGATGGTACATGTCCTCTGGTGATACACATCCTCTGGTGATACACATCCTCTGGTAATACACAACCTCTGATGATACACATCCTCTGGTAATACACATCCTCTGATGGTACACGTCCTCTGAGGTACACATCCTCTGATAGTACACATCCTCTGATAGTACACATCCTCTGGTGATACACATCCTCTGATGATACACATCCTCTGATGATACACATCCTCTGATGATACACATCCTCTGGTAATACACATCCTCTGATGATACACATCCTCTGGTGATACACATCCTCTGATGGTACACATTCTCTGATGATACACATCCTCTGATGATACACATCCTCTGATGATACACATCCTCTGATAGTACACATCCTCTGATGGTACACATCCTCTGATGATACACATCCTCTGATGATACACATCCTCTGATGATACACATCCTCTGATGATACACATCCTCTGATAGTACACGTCCTCTGGTGATACACATCCTCTGATGGTACACATTCTCTGATGATACACATCCTCTGATAGTACACATCCTCTGATGGTACACATCCTCTGATGATACACATCCTCTGATGATACACATCCTCTGATGATATACATCCTCTGATGGTACAGATCCTCGGATGATACACATCCTCTGATGATATACATCCTCTGATGGTACAGATCCTCGGATGATACACATCCTCTGATGATACACATCCTCTGGTGATACACATCCTCTGATGATACACATCCTCTGATGATATACATCCTCTGATAGTACACATCCTCTGATGATACACATCCTCTGGTGATACACATCCTCTGATGATACACATCCTCTGGTGATACACATCCTCTGGTGATATACATCCTCTGATAGTACACATCCTCTGATGATACACATCCTCTGGTGATACACATCCTCTGATGATACACATCCTCTGGTGATACACATCCTCTGGTGATACACATCCTCTGATGATACACATCCTCTGACGATACACATCCTCTGGTGATACACATCCTCTGATGGTACACATCCTCTGATGATACACATCCTCTGGTAATACACATCCTCTGATGATACACATCCTCTGATGATACACATCCTCTGGTAATACACATCCTCTGATGATACACATCCTCTGGTAATACACATCCTCTGGTAATACACATCCTCTGATGATACACATCCTCTGGTAATACACATCCTCTGATGATACACATCCTCTGGTGATACACATCCTCTGATGATACACATCCTCTGATGACACATCCTCTGATGATACACATCCTCTGGTGATACACATCCTCTGATGACACATCCTCTGATGACACATCCTCTGATGATACACATCCTCTGATGATACACATCCTCTGATGACACATCCTCTGATGATACACATCCTCTGGTGATACACATCCTCTGATGATACACATCCTCTGATGATACACATCCTCTGATGACACATCCTCTGATGATACACATCCTCTGATGATACACATCCTCTGGTAATACACATCCTCTGATGATACACATCCTCTGATGATACACATCCTCTGGTAATACACATCCTCTGATGACACATCCTCTGATGATACACATCCTCTGGTAATACACATCCTCTGATGATACACATCCTCTGGTGATACACATCCTCTGGTGATACACATCCTCTGATGATACACATCCTCTGATGACACATCCTCTGATGATACACATCCTCTGGTAATACACATCCTCTGATGATACACATCCTCTGGTGATACACATCCTCTGATGATACACATCCTCTGATGATACACATCCTCTGGTGATACACATCCTCTGATGATACACATCCTCTGATGATATACATCCTTTGATAGTACACATCCTCTGATGATACACATCCTCTGATGGTACACATCCTCTGATGGTACACGTCCTCTGATGGTACACATCCTCTGATGGTACACATCCTCTGATGGTACACATCCTCTGATGATACACATCCTCTGATGATACACATCCTCTGATGGCACACATCCTCTGATGATACACATCCTCTGGTGATACACATCCTCTGATGATACACATCCTCTGGTAATACACATCCTCTGATGATATACATCCTCTGGTGATACACATCCTCTGATGGTACACATCCTCTGGTAATACACATCCTCTGATGATACACATCCTCTGATGATACACATCCTCTGATGATACACATCCTCTGATGATACACATCCTCTGATGATACACATCCTCTGGTAATACACATCCTCTGATGGTACACATCCTCTGGTAATACACATCCTCTGATGATACACATCCTCTGATGATACACATCCTCTGATGATACACATCCTCTGGTGATACACATCCTCTGATGATACACATCCTCTGATGATACACATCCTCTGGTAATACACATCCTCTGATGATACACATCCTCTGATGATATACATCCTCTGATGATACACATCCTCTGGTGATACACATCCTCTGGTAATACACATCCTCTGATGATACACATCCTCTGGTAATACACATCCTCTGATGGTACACGTCCTCTGAGGTACACATCCTCTGATAGTACACATCCTCTGATGATACACATCCTCTGATGATACACATCCTCTGATGATACACATCCTCTGGTAATACACATCCTCTGATGATACACATCCTCTGGTGATACACATCCTCTGATGGTACACATTCTCTGATGATACACATCCTCTGATAGTACACATCCTCTGGTGATACACATCCTCTGATGATACACATCCTCTGATAGTACACATCCTCTGGTGATACACATCCTCTGATAGTACACATCCTCTGATGATACACATCCTCTGATGATACACATCCTCTGATAGTACACATCCTCTGGTGATACACATCCTCTGATGGTACACATTCTCTGATGATACACATCCTCTGATAGTACACATCCTCTGATGGTACACATCCTCTGATGATACACATCCTCTGATGATACACATCCTCTGATGATACACATCCTCTGATGATATACATCCTCTGATGGTACAGATCCTCGGATGATACACATCCTCTGATGATATACATCCTCTGATAGTACACATCCTCTGATGATACACATCCTCTGGTGATACACATCCTCTGATGATACACATCCTCTGATGATATACATCCTCTGATAGTACACATCTTTCTGATGATACACATCCTCTGGTGATACAAATCCTCTGATGATACACATCCTCTGGTGATACACATCCTCTGGTGATATACATCCTCTGATAGTACACATCCTCTGATGATACACATCCTCTGGTGATACACATCCTCTGATGATACACATCCTCTGGTGATACACATCCTCTGGTGATACACATCCTCTGATGATACACATCCTCTGGTGATACACATCCTCTGATGATACACATCCTCTGGTGATACACATCCTCTGATGGTACACATCCTCTGATGACACATCCTCTGATGATACACATCCTCTGATGATACACATCCTCTGGTAATACACATCCTCTGATGGTACACGTCCTCTGAGGTACACATCCTCTGATAGTACACATCCTCTGATGATACACATCCTCTGATGATACACATCCTCTGATGATACACATCCTCTGGTGATACACATCCTCTGATGATACACATCCTCTGGTGATACACATCCTCTGATGGTACACATTCTCTGATGATACACATCCTCTGATAGTACACATCCTCTGGTGATACACATCCTCTGATGATACACATCCTCTGATAGTACACATCCTCTGGTGATACACATCCTCTGATGGTACACATTCTCTGATGATACACATCCTCTGATAGTACACATCCTCTGATGTTACACATCCTCTGATGATACACATCCTCTGATGATACACATCCTCTGATGATACACATCCTCTGATAGTACACATCCTCTGGTGATACACATCCTCTGATGGTACACATTCTCTGATGATACACATCCTCTGATAGTACACATCCTCTGATGGTACACATCCTCTGATGATACACATCCTCTGATGATACACATCCTCTGATGATATACATCCTCTGATGGTACAGATCCTCGGATGATACACATCCTCTGATGATACACATCCTCTGATGATATACATCCTCTGATAGTACACATCCTCTGATGATACACATCCTCTGGTGATACACATCCTCTGATGATACACATCCTCTGATGATATACATCCTCTGATAGTACACATCCTCTGATGATACACATCCTCTGGTGATACACATCCTCTGATGATACACATCCTCTGGTGATACACATCCTCTGGTGATATACATCCTCTGATAGTACACATCCTCTGATGATACACATCCTCTGGTGATACACATCCTCTGATGATACACATCCTCTGGTGATACACATCCTCTGGTGATACACATCCTCTGATGATACACATCCTCTGACGATACACATCCTCTGGTGATACACATCCTCTGATGGTACACATCCTCTGATGACACATCCTCTGATGATACACATCCTCTGATGATACACATCCTCTGGTAATACACATCCTCTGATGATACACATCTTCTGATGATACACATCCTCTGGTAATACACATCCTCTGATGATACACATCCTCTGGTAATACACATCCTCTGGTAATACACATCCTCTGATGATACACATCCTCTGGTAATACACATCCTCTGATGATACACATCCTCTGATGATACACATCCTCTGATGATACACATCCTCTGATGACACATCCTCTGATGATACACATCCTCTGATGATACACATCCTCTGGTAATACACATCCTCTGATGATACACATCCTCTGATGATACACATCCTCTGGTAATACACATCCTCTGATGATACACATCCTCTGATGATACACATCCTCTGGTAATACACATCCTCTGATGACACATCCTCTGATGATACACATCCTCTGGTAATACACATCCTCTGATGATACACATCCTCTGGTGATACACATCCTCTGGTGATACACATCCTCTGATGATACACATCCTCTGATGATACACATCCTCTGATGATACACATCCTCTGATAGTACACATCCTCTGGTGATACACATCCTCTGATGGTACACATTCTCTGATGATACACATCCTCTGATAGTACACATCCTCTGATGGTACACATCCTCTGATGATACACATCCTCTGATGATACACATCCTCTGATGATACACATCCTCTGATAGTACACATCCTCTGGTGATACACATCCTCTGATGGTACACATTCTCTGATGATACACATCCTCTGATAGTACACATCCTCTGATGGTACACATCCTCTGATGATACACATCCTCTGATGATACACATCCTCTGATGATATACATCCTCTGATGGTACAGATCCTCGGATGATACACATCCTCTGATGATATACATCCTCTGATGGTACAGATCCTCGGATGATACACATCCTCTGATGATACACATCCTCTGGTGATACACATCCTCTGATGATACACATCCTCTGATGATATACATCCTCTGATAGTACACATCCTCTGATGATACACATCCTCTGGTGATACACATCCTCTGATGATACACATCCTCTGGTGATACACATCCTCTGGTGATATACATCCTCTGATAGTACACATCCTCTGATGATACACATCCTCTGGTGATACACATCCTCTGATGATACACATCCTCTGGTGATACACATCCTCTGGTGATACACATCCTCTGATGATACACATCCTCTGACGATACACATCCTCTGGTGATACACATCCTCTGATGGTACACATCCTCTGATGATACACATCCTCTGGTAATACACATCCTCTGATGATACACATCCTCTGATGATACACATCCTCTGGTAATACACATCCTCTGATGATACACATCCTCTGGTAATACACATCCTCTGGTAATACACATCCTCTGATGATACACATCCTCTGGTAATACACATCCTCTGGTGATACACATCCTCTGATGATACACATCCTCTGATGATACACATCCTCTGATGACACATCCTCTGATGATACACATCCTCTGGTGATACACATCCTCTGATGACACATCCTCTGATGACACATCCTCTGATGATACACATGCTCTGATGATACACATCCTCTGATAGTACACATCCTCTGATGATACACATCCTCTGGTGATACACATCCTCTGATGATACACATCCTCTGGTGATACACATCCTCTGGTGATACACATCCTCTGATGATATACATCCTCTGATGGTACAGATCCTCGGATGATACACATCCTCTGATGATACACATCCTCTGATGATATACATCCTCTGATAGTACACATCCTCTGATGATACACATCCTCTGGTGATACACATCCTCTGATGATACACATCCTCTGATGATATACATCCTCTGATAGTACACATCCTCTGATGATACACATCCTCTGGTGATACACATCCTCTGATTATACACATCCTCTGGTGATACACATCCTCTGGTGATATACATCCTCTGATAGTACACATCCTCTGATGATACACATCCTCTGGTGATACACATCCTCTGATGATACACATCCTCTGGTGATACACATCCTCTGGTGATACACATCCTCTGATGATACACATCCTCTGACGATACACATCCTCTGGTGATACACATCCTCTGATGGTACACATCCTCTGATGACACATCTCTGATGATACACATCCTCTGATGATACACATCCTCTGGTAATACACATCCTCTGATGATACACATCTTCTGATGATACACATCCTCTGGTAATACACATCCTCTGATGATACACATCCTCTGGTAATACACATCCTCTGGTAATACACATCCTCTGATGATACACATCCTCTGGTAATACACATCCTCTGATGATACACATCCTCTGATGATACACATCCTCTGATGATACACATCCTCTGATGACACATCCTCTGATGATACACATCCTCTGATGATACACATCCTCTGGTAATACACATCCTCTGATGATACACATCCTCTGATGATACACATCCTCTGGTAATACACATCCTCTGATGATACACATCCTCTGATGATACACATCCTCTGGTAATACACATCCTCTGATGACACATCCTCTGATGATACACATCCTCTGGTAATACACATCCTCTGATGATACACATCCTCTGGTGATACACATCCTCTGGTGATACACATCCTCTGATGATACACATCCTCTGATGATACACATCCTCTGATGATACACATCCTCTGATAGTACACATCCTCTGGTGATACACATCCTCTGATGGTACACATTCTCTGATGATACACATCCTCTGATAGTACACATCCTCTGATGGTACACATCCTCTGATGATACACATCCTCTGATGATACACATCCTCTGATGATACACATCCTCTGATAGTACACATCCTCTGGTGATACACATCCTCTGATGGTACACATTCTCTGATGATACACATCCTCTGATAGTACACATCCTCTGATGGTACACATCCTCTGATGATACACATCCTCTGATGATACACATCCTCTGATGATATACATCCTCTGATGGTACAGATCCTCGGATGATACACATCCTCTGATGATATACATCCTCTGATGGTACAGATCCTCGGATGATACACATCCTCTGATGATACACATCCTCTGGTGATACACATCCTCTGATGATACACATCCTCTGATGATATACATCCTCTGATAGTACACATCCTCTGATGATACACATCCTCTGGTGATACACATCCTCTGATGATACACATCCTCTGGTGATACACATCCTCTGGTGATATACATCCTCTGATAGTACACATCCTCTGATGATACACATCCTCTGGTGATACACATCCTCTGATGATACACATCCTCTGGTGATACACATCCTCTGGTGATACACATCCTCTGATGATACACATCCTCTGACGATACACATCCTCTGGTGATACACATCCTCTGATGGTACACATCCTCTGATGATACACATCCTCTGGTAATACACATCCTCTGATGATACACATCCTCTGATGATACACATCCTCTGGTAATACACATCCTCTGATGATACACATCCTCTGGTAATACACATCCTCTGGTAATACACATCCTCTGATGATACACATCCTCTGGTAATACACATCCTCTGATGATACACATCCTCTGGTGATACACATCCTCTGATGATACACATCCTCTGATGACACATCCTCTGATGATACACATCCTCTGGTGATACACATCCTCTGATGACACATCCTCTGATGACACATCCTCTGATGATACACATCCTCTGATGATACACATCCTCTGATGACACATCCTCTGATGATACACATCCTCTGGTGATACACATCCTCTGATGATACACATCCTCTGATGATACACATCCTCTGATGACACATCCTCTGATGATACACATCCTCTGATGATACACATCCTCTGGTAATACACATCCTCTGATGATACACATCCTCTGATGATACACATCCTCTGGTAATACACATCCTCTGATGACACATCCTCTGATGATACACATCCTCTGGTAATACACATCCTCTGATGATACACATCCTCTGGTGATACACATCCTCTGGTGATACACATCCTCTGATGATACACATCCTCTGATGACACATCCTCTGATGATACACATCCTCTGGTAATACACATCCTCTGATGATACACATCCTCTGGTGATACACATCCTCTGATGATACACATCCTCTGATGATACACATCCTCTGGTGATACACATCCTCTGATGATACACATCCTCTGATGATATACATCCTTTGATAGTACACATCCTCTGATGATACACATCCTCTGATGGTACACATCCTCTGATGGTACACGTCCTCTGATGGTACACATCCTCTGATGGTACACATCCTCTGATGGTACACATCCTCTGATGATACACATCCTCTGATGATACACATCCTCTGATGGCACACATCCTCTGATGATACACATCCTCTGGTGATACACATCCTCTGATGATACACATCCTCTGGTAATACACATCCTCTGATGATATACATCCTCTGGTGATACACATCCTCTGATGGTACACATCCTCTGGTAATACACATCCTCTGATGATACACATCCTCTGATGATACACATCCTCTGATGATACACATCCTCTGATGATACACATCCTCTGATGATACACATCCTCTGGTAATACACATCCTCTGATGGTACACATCCTCTGGTAATACACATCCTCTGATGATACACATCCTCTGATGATACACATCCTCTGATGATACACATCCTCTGATGATACACATCCTCTGATGGCACACATCCTCTGATGATACACATCCTCTGGTGATACACATCCTCTGATGATACACATCCTCTGATGATACACATCCTCTGGTAATACACATCCTCTGATGATACACATCCTCTGATGATATACATCCTCTGATGATACACATCCTCTGGTGATACACATCCTCTGGTAATACACATCCTCTGATGATACACATCCTCTGGTAATACACATCCTCTGATGGTACACGTCCTCTGAGGTACACATCCTCTGATAGTACACATCCTCTGATGATACACATCCTCTGATGATACACATCCTCTGATGATACACATCCTCTGGTAATACACATCCTCTGATGATACACATCCTCTGGTGATACACATCCTCTGATGGTACACATTCTCTGATGATACACATCCTCTGATAGTACACATCCTCTGGTGATACACATCCTCTGATGATACACATCCTCTGATAGTACACATCCTCTGGTGATACACATCCTCTGATAGTACACATCCTCTGATGATACACATCCTCTGATGATACACATCCTCTGATAGTACACATCCTCTGGTGATACACATCCTCTGATGGTACACATTCTCTGATGATACACATCCTCTGATAGTACACATCCTCTGATGGTACACATCCTCTGATGATACACATCCTCTGATGATACACATCCTCTGATGATACACATCCTCTGATGATATACATCCTCTGATGGTACAGATCCTCGGATGATACACATCCTCTGATGATATACATCCTCTGATAGTACACATCCTCTGATGATACACATCCTCTGGTGATACACATCCTCTGATGATACACATCCTCTGATGATATACATCCTCTGATAGTACACATCCTCTGATGATACACATCCTCTGGTGATACAAATCCTCTGATGATACACATCCTCTGGTGATACACATCCTCTGGTGATATACATCCTCTGATAGTACACATCCTCTGATGACACATCCTCTGATGATACACATCCTCTGATGATACACATCCTCTGATGACACATCCTCTGATGATACACATCCTCTGGTGATACACATCCTCACATCCTCTGATGATATACATCCTTGATAGTACACATCCTCTGATGATACACATCCTCTGATGGTACACATCCTCTGATGGTACACGTCCTCTGATGGTACACATCCTCTGATGGTACACATCCTCTGATGGTACACATCCTCTGATGACACATCCTCTGATGATACACATCCTCTGATGGCACACATCCTCTGATGATACACATCCTCTGGTGATACACATCCTCTGATGATACACATCCTCTGGTAATACACATCCTCTGATGATATACATCCTCTGGTGATACACATCCTCTGATGGTACACATCCTCTGGTAATATACATCCTCTGATGATACACATCCTCTGATGATACACATCCTCTGATGATACACATCCTCTGATGATACACATCCTCTGATGATACACATCCTCTGGTAATACACATCCTCTGATGGTACACATCCTCTGGTAATACACATCCTCTGATGATACACATCCTCTGATGATACACATCCTCTGATGATACACATCCTCTGATGATACACATCCTCTGATGGCACACATCCTCTGATGATACACATCCTCTGGTGATACACATCCTCTGATGATACACATCCTCTGATGATACACATCCTCTGGTAATACACATCCTCTGATGATACACATCCTCTGATGATATACATCCTCTGATGATACACATCCTCTGGTGATACACATCCTCTGGTAATACACATCCTCTGATGATACACATCCTCTGGTAATACACATCCTCTGATGGTACACGTCCTCTGAGGTACACATCCTCTGATAGTACACATCCTCTGATGATACACATCCTCTGATGATACACATCCTCTGATGATACACATCCTCTGGTAATACACATCCTCTGATGATACACATCCTCTGGTGATACACATCCTCTGATGGTACACATTCTCTGATGATACACATCCTCTGATAGTACACATCCTCTGGTGATACACATCCTCTGATGATACACATCCTCTGATAGTACACATCCTCTGGTGATACACATCCTCTGATAGTACACATCCTCTGATGATACACATCCTCTGGTAATACACATCCTCTGATAGTACACATCCTCTGGTGATACACATCCTCTGATAATACACATCCTCTGATGATACACATCCTCTGGTAATACACATCCTCTGATGATACACATCCTCTGATGATACACATCCTCTGATGATACACATCCTCTGATGACACATCCTCTGATGATATACATCCTCTGATGGTACAGATCCTCGGATGATACACATCCTCTGATGATATACATCCTCTGATAGTACACATCCTCTGATGATACACATCCTCTGGTGATACACATCCTCTGATGATACACATCCTCTGATGATATACATCCTCTGATAGTACACATCCTCTGATGATACACATCCTCTGGTGATACAAATCCTCTGATGATACACATCCTCTGGTGATACACATCCTCTGGTGATATACATCCTCTGATAGTACACATCCTCTGATGATACACATCCTCTGGTGATACACATCCTCTGATGATACACATCCTCTGGTGATACACATCCTCTGGTGATACACATCCTCTGATGATACACATCCTCTGACGATACACATCCTCTGGTGATACACATCCTCTGATGGTACACATCCTCTGATGACACATCCTCTGATGATACACATCCTCTGATGATACACATCCTCTGGTAATACACATCCTCTGATGGTACACGTCCTCTGAGGTACACATCCTCTGATAGTACACATCCTCTGATGATACACATCCTCTGATGATACACATCCTCTGATGATACACATCCTCTGGTAATACACATCCTCTGATGATACACATCCTCTGGTGATACACATCCTCTGATGGTACACATTCTCTGATGATACACATCCTCTGATAGTACACATCCTCTGGTGATACACATCCTCTGATGATACACATCCTCTGATAGTACACATCCTCTGGTGATACACATCCTCTGATGGTACACATTCTCTGATGATACACATCCTCTGATAGTACACATCCTCTGATGTTACACATCCTCTGATGATACACATCCTCTGATGATACACATCCTCTGATGATACACATCCTCTGATAGTACACATCCTCTGGTGATACACATCCTCTGATGGTACACATTCTCTGATGATACACATCCTCTGATAGTACACATCCTCTGATGGTACACATCCTCTGATGATACACATCCTCTGATGATACACATCCTCTGATGATATACATCCTCTGATGGTACAGATCCTCGGATGATACACATCCTCTGATGATACACATCCTCTGATGATATACATCCTCTGATAGTACACATCCTCTGATGATACACATCCTCTGGTGATACACATCCTCTGATGATACACATCCTCTGATGATATACATCCTCTGATAGTACACATCCTCTGATGATACACATCCTCTGGTGATACACATCCTCTGATGATACACATCCTCTGGTGATACACATCCTCTGGTGATACACATCCTCTGATAGTACACATCCTCTGATGATACACATCCTCTGGTGATACACATCCTCTGATGATACACATCCTCTGGTGATACACATCCTCTGGTGATACACATCCTCTGATGATACACATCCTCTGACGATACACATCCTCTGGTGATACACATCCTCTGATGGTACACATCCTCTGATGACACATCCTCTGATGATACACATCCTCTGATGATACACATCCTCTGGTAATACACATCCTCTGATGATACACATCTTCTGATGATACACATCCTCTGGTAATACACATCCTCTGATGATACACATCCTCTGGTAATACACATCCTCTGGTAATACACATCCTCTGATGATACACATCCTCTGGTAATACACATCCTCTGATGATACACATCCTCTGATGATACACATCCTCTGATGATACACATCCTCTGATGACACATCCTCTGATGATACACATCCTCTGATGATACACATCCTCTGGTAATACACATCCTCTGATGATACACATCCTCTGATGATACACATCCTCTGGTAATACACATCCTCTGATGATACACATCCTCTGATGATACACATCCTCTGGTAATACACATCCTCTGATGACACATCCTCTGATGATACACATCCTCTGGTAATACACATCCTCTGATGATACACATCCTCTGGTGATACACATCCTCTGGTGATACACATCCTCTGATGATACACATCCTCTGATGATACACATCCTCTGATGATACACATCCTCTGATAGTACACATCCTCTGGTGATACACATCCTCTGATGGTACACATTCTCTGATGATACACATCCTCTGATAGTACACATCCTCTGATGGTACACATCCTCTGATGATACACATCCTCTGATGATACACATCCTCTGATGATACACATCCTCTGATAGTACACATCCTCTGGTGATACACATCCTCTGATGGTACACATTCTCTGATGATACACATCCTCTGATAGTACACATCCTCTGATGGTACACATCCTCTGATGATACACATCCTCTGATGATACACATCCTCTGATGATATACATCCTCTGATGGTACAGATCCTCGGATGATACACATCCTCTGATGATATACATCCTCTGATAGTACACATCCTCTGATGATACACATCCTCTGGTGATACACATCCTCTGATGATACACATCCTCTGATGATATACATCCTCTGATAGTACACATCCTCTGATGATACACATCCTCTGGTGATACACATCCTCTGATGATACACATCCTCTGGTGATACACATCCTCTGGTGATATACATCCTCTGATAGTACACATCCTCTGATGATACACATCCTCTGGTGATACACATCCTCTGATGATACACATCCTCTGGTGATACACATCCTCTGGTGATACACATCCTCTGATGATACACATCCTCTGGTGAACACATCCTCTGATGGTACACATCCTCTGATGATACACATCCTCTGGTGATACACATCCTCTGGTGATACACATCCTCTGATGATACACATCCTCTGGTGAACACATCCTCTGATGGTACACATCCTCTGATGGTACACATCCTCTTATGGTACACATCCTCTGATGACACATCCTCTGATGATACACATCCTCTGATGATACACATCCTCTGATGATACACATCCTCTGGTAATACACATCCTCTGATGATACACATCCTCTGGTAATACACATCCTCTGGTAATACACATCCTCTGATGATACACATCCTCTGGTAATACACATCCTCTGATGATACACATCCTCTGATGATACACATCCTCTGATGATACACATCCTCTGATGACACATCCTCTGATGATACACATCCTCTGATGATACACATCCTCTGATGATACACATCCTCTGGTAATACACATCCTCTGATGATACACATCCTCTGATGATACACATCCTCTGGTAATACACATCCTCTGATGATACACATCCTCTGATGATACACATCCTCTGGTAATACACATCCTCTGATGACACATCCTCTGATGATACACATCCTCTGGTAATACACATCCTCTGATGATACACATCCTCTGGTGATACACATCCTCTGGTGATACACATCCTCTGATGATACACATCCTCTGATGACACATCCTCTGATGATACACATCCTCTGGTAATACACATCCTCTGATGATACACATCCTCTGGTGATACACATCCTCTGATGATACAAATCCTCTGATGATACACATCCTCTGGTGATACACATCCTCTGGTGATACACATCCTCTGATGATACACATCCTCTGAGGTACACATCCTCTGATGGTACACATCCTCTGATGATACACATCCTCTGATGATACACATCCTCTGATGATACACATCCTCTGATAGTACACATCCTCTGATGATACACATCCTCTGATGGTACACATCCTCTGATGGTACACGTCCTCTGATGGTACACGTCCTCTGATGGTACACATCCTCTGATGGTACACGTCCTCTGATGATACACATCCTCTGATGGTACACGTCCTCTGATGGTACACATCCTCTGATGGTACACATCCTCTGATGGTACACATCCTCTGATGATACACATCCTCTGATGATACACATCCTCTGATGGTACACGTCCTCTGGTGATATACATCCTCTGATGATACACATCCTCTGATGATACACATCCTCTGATGGTACACATCCTCTGATGATACACATCCTCTGATGATACACATCCTCTGATGGTACACGTCCTCTGGTGATATACATCCTCTGATGGTACACATCCTCTGATGATACACATCCTCTGATGGTACACATCCTCTGATGATACACATCCTCTGATGATACACATCCTCTGATGATACACATCCTCTGGTAATACACATCCTCTGATGATACACATCCTCTGGTGATACACATCCTCTGATGATACACATCCTCTGATGATACACATCCTCTGGTGATACACATCCTCTGGTGATACACATCCTCTGATGATACACATCCTCTGAGGTACACATCCTCTGATGGTACACATCCTCTGATGATACACATCCTCTGATGATACACATCCTCTGATAGTACACATCCTCTGATGATACACATCCTCTGATGGTACACATCCTCTGATGGTACACGTCCTCTGATGGTACACGTCCTCTGATGGTACACATCCTCTGATGGTACACGTCCTCTGATGATACACATCCTCTGATGGTACACGTCCTCTGATGGTACACATCCTCTGATGGTACACATCCTCTGATGGTACACATCCTCTGATGATACACATCCTCTGATGATACACATCCTCTGATGGTACACGTCCTCTGGTGATATACATCCTCTGATGATACACATCCTCTGATGATACACATCCTCTGATGGTACACATCCTCTGATGATACACATCCTCTGATGATACACATCCTCTGATGATATACATCCTCTGGTGATATACATCCTCTGATGATACACATCCTCTGATGATACACATCCTCTGATGGTACACATCCTCTGATGGTACACGTCCTCTGATGGTACACGTCCTCTGATGGTACACATCCTCTGATGGTACACGTCCTCTGATGATACACATCCTCTGATGGTACACGTCCTCTGATGGTACACATCCTCTGATGGTACACATCCTCTGATGGTACACATCCTCTGATGATACACATCCTCTGATGATACACATCCTCTGATGGTACACGTCCTCTGGTGATATACATCCTCTGATGATACACATCCTCTGATGATACACATCCTCTGATGGTACACATCCTCTGATGATACACATCCTCTGATGATACACATCCTCTGATGATACACATCCTCTGGTGATATACATCCTCTGATGATACACATCCTCTGATGGTACACGTCCTCTGATGGTACACATCCTCTGATGATACACATCCTCTGGTGATACACATCCTCTGATGATACACATCCTCTGATGATATACATCCTCTGGTGATACACATCCTCTGATGATACACATTGCATAGGCAACTCTCTAGCTTCCATGTAGCGAACCAGTCACCACCAGCCTCCTAGTTACCTACCCTTTGCCTGGTTAAGAAACAGGCTACTTTATGAAATGTAAAACAATAGCACCATTGAGTTTAATAGTAAAACAGTCTAGCTATGTTTTTCTCTCCCTTGAGTAGGCTATAGAAAAGTAGGCTTGTAGTCTCACTTAACCCTCCCACTTTTCCAACTGCATTTCATATCCAGGTTCTGTGTAGCTGTCACGTTCTGACCTTTATTTCCTTTGTTTTGTCATTATTTAGTATGGTCACGGCGTGAGTTGGGGTGGGCAGTCTATGTTTGTTTTTCTATGATTTGGATGTTTCTATGTTTCAGCCCAGTATGGTTCTCAATTCGAGGCAGGTGTCATTCGTTGTCTCTAATTGAGAATCATACTTAGGTAGCCTGGGTTTCACTGTGTGTTTGTGGGTGATTGTTCCTGTCTCTGTGTTTGTTGCACCAGATAGGGCTGTTTCGGTTTTTTCACATTTCTTGTTTTGTAAATTTTTCATTGTTCATCTTTATTAAAGATGTTTACAAGTAACCACGCTACGTTTCGGTCCGCCTCTCTTTCCCCAGAAGAAAACCATTACAGTAGCCAATGTAGGTAGCCAAGTCTCTTTTCCTCAGAGAAAACAGATTGATTCTAGCCCTTAGGCCACCGTTCAAAAGACATGACCCATAATGCCGTCGCTATGTTTTTTTCTTTCTATCATGCATTAGCTGGACACATTTTACATTTATAAAACACATTTATAAAACACATTCATAAAACACATTCATAAAACACATTTATAAAACATATCGCAGGCCATTCTAAAACTAGGCTACATAATAACCAGACCGTGAACCATTTGTTTAGGATACACCTTGTTCAGTCATGTTAAGTCATTATCTAGCTGTAGCTAACAACCTGGGGCACAAAAATATAGAACAATGACATTATGAATAAGAAATAACGTTGGCTCTATTCATGTCATTTATATCTGTAAGAAAGTTTTTCACCTGAACGTGGCCCTGGTAACATTACCAGTAGCCTATATTCGAACATTTGGTGGTCGACGTCATCGGTCTTCTAGCCATCATTGATCCATTTTTCATTTTCCATTGGTTTTGTCTTGTCTTCCTACACACCTGGTTCCAATCCCATTCATTACATGTTGTGTATTTAACCCTCTGTTTCCCCTCATGTCCTTGTCAGAGATTGCTTATTGTTATGTTCATGTTTTATGGACTGGTGTGCGACGGGTTCTTGTACCCACGTTTATTTTATTATGCACTTTGGTTTTGGAGTTTTTGTTTTACTTTATTAAAATACTCCATTTATACCAAGTTTGATTCTCCTGCGCCTTACTTCCCTGCCACCTACACACACGACATGACAGTTGGGAAGAGAACAGGATGTTATGCAGAAAAATATAATGGTAGGAAATGGCTATGTATTGTGCACATGAAAGTCAGTGATGTATGTTTACTATAGGTCAATGTGTTAATATTATTATTATTAATATTAAAATACTACAGGTTAATGAGTTAATATTATTATTATTAATATTAAAATACTACAGGTTAATTAGTTAATATTATTATTATTAATATTAAAATACTACAGGTTAATTAGTTAATATTATTATTATTATTATTAATATTAAAATACTACAGGTTAATTAGTTAATATTATTATTATTATTATTATTATTAATATTAAAATACTATAGGTCAATGTGTTAATATTATTATTATTATTAATATTAAAATACTACAGGTTAATATTATTATTATTATTATTAATATTAAAATACTATAGGTTAATTAGTTAATATTATTATTATTATTATTATTAATATTAAAATACTATAGGTCAATGCGTTAATATTATTATTATTCATATTAAAATACTACAGGTTAATTAGTTAATATTATTATTATTATTATTAATATTAAAATACTATAGGTTAATGACTTAATATTATTATTATTATTAATACTATTAAAATACTATAGGTCAATGTGTTAATATTATTATTATTATTATTAATATTAAAATACTATAGGTTAATGAGTTATTATTAGTATTATTAATATTATAATACTATAGGTTAATGAGGCAGTACAAATGTGTGACTAAAATGTGACTAAAAGGAAAGGGCATTTTGTTGACTAAAATGGCCCACTGTTTTCGTCATAACTTGACCAAATAACTAGATCAAACTAAATCTTTATTCAAATGACAAAAATGTGATTAAGACTTAATTATATTTTAGTGATTTTATTGACTAGACTAAATCTAAAAAAGTGTGCCAAAATTAACGCTGACGCAGACGCAGACAAGCACACAAACAAACATACAGAAACACACACACACACACACACACACACACACACTGAGATCTAACACACCTCCACTAATAGCTCTTTGTGTTCCATTATCATGGTTACTGTCAGGTTTAATGCCTAGCAACATGTAACCATGAAACAAACTTTTGTGTGCATGCACTTGCTAGTACATGGGGGAAGTAGTGTGTGTGTGTTTGTACATACACACACACACACACACACACACACACACACACACACACACACACACACACACACACACACACACACACACACACACACACACACACACACACACACACACACACACACACACACACACTGAGATCTAACACACATCCACTAATAGCTCTTTGTGTTCCATTACCATGGTTACTGTCAGGTTTAATACCTAGAAACATGTAACCATTAAACAAACTTTTGTGTGCATGCACTTGCTAGTACATGGGGGAAGTAGTGTGTGTGTGTTTGTTTTTCCTGTGTGTTAGGAATAATGGACCTTCTTCCTTTTTGAGTAGTAATGAGTCGTCTATATGCGCTTAACTAGTTAGGACAGCCAGAGACCCAGAAGAGAGGGGAGAGGGTTGGGGAATTACCCCTAGCTAAAGTATTTCCCCTCTGGATCCACTGCCCTGGGATGGCTTGGGAGCAATCTACAGCTGTAAAATTGTTGCCACACATTGGGGCGTGCAGCTGGCTAAAACCCACACACACACAAAGTCAGGTCTGTGAGTGTCAGGGTGTTTGGATGTCACACCCTGTCATTCCAGATTAAGTTATGCAAAGTGAGGCGGTCGGCCAGCCAACCCCCAGGGCTTAACAAGCAGGAAACACTAATTGGGTCAGCCCGCTGATTGCCATAATTGCTACTGTGTGTGTGTGTGTGTGTGTGTGTGTGTGTGTGTGTGTGTGTGTGTGTGTGTGTGTGTGTGTGTGTGTGTGTGTGTGCGTGCGTGCGTGCGTGCGTGCGTGCGTGCGTGCGTGCGTGTAGGCCTGAGCAGCTTGAAACAGAGATGTGACAACATTCAGTACAGGAGAAGAGAGGATCAGCAGAGAGGGAGGATGAGAGAAGGGGAGAAAGGGTTATTTGACCGTACACTAACATTTTCTCCCACAGTAGACATCAAAGCATTTTTTATTTAACCTTTGTTTAACTAGGCAACTAGTCATTTACAATGACGGCCTAGGAACAGTGGGTTAACTGCCTTGTTCAGGGGCAGAACAACAGATTTTTACCTTGTCAGCTTGGGGATTCAATCTAGCAACCTTTCGGTTACTAGCCCACCGCTCTAACCTGACGCCCCTAATGAGTGTGTGGAGTGCGCTTGCATACTTTTGCGTGTGTGTGTATAATTGTGTGTCTGAACCAGCAAGATTTCATAGTTTCCCTCCGAAATTCGATATATTATTAATGAGTGTCTATTTTTGACGTATTACTTCTGTGCGGTTACAAGGTTAAAGAAGAAACAACTCAAAGGTTAACAGTCTAGGCATTCATTCCAAGGGGTTAGGTTTAGGACAATCATTTGGGGAAGGCTTAAAACAAAATCATTTAAAGTGACTCACTAATACCATCAGGTATCATCAGTATTCTTAGTATTCACACTGCTTGCTAGAGCATTGTGAACTGCTGTACCGCAGTGGTCTGAGCAGCACACTTGTGGTCTGAACACCATGTAAACACATGGCTGCAATGTCTGCAAACACATGGCTGCTTTGTCACTCCACATCAGGCTAAATAGTCTGAATCAAACGGCCTATATTAAACTGTTGACTGTTCCTCTCTGCTCAACACGACTCGTCCGATGTACAATTTGAAGAGGTGAAGTTATTGGTGTATTATTGGTGTATTAGTTTGTGGTATTTCATAACAGATTGATGAGTATCCTCTTCTCTCCTTCTTTTCCTCCCCCATCTCTCTTCCTGCCCTCTATCCTATAGAGAGAAGGCTCCGGGGTTTGGCTTCCTGAGGTAGATTAATGTAATCTTTTAATGAACGTGCAATACTACGCAGTGAGAAAACACAGCGAATAACACACACACACACGCATGCACACACACAAAGTGAGACAAGCCTAGGCCTGAATCCCAGCTAAGTCTAAGTCTAACTTCCTTCTGTGATGTATTTTGGACAGTTCCACTTGTGGAACGGAACAAGTACACTCTCCCAGTCCTAGTTGCCAGCGTTAGTCAGTGTTTCCCTGTGAAACACACAACACACACACACACACACACACACACACACACACACACACACACACACACACACACACACACACACACACACACACACACACACACACACACACACACACACACACACACACACACACACACACACACACACACACACACACACACACACACACACACACACACACACACACACACACACACACACACACACACACACACACACACACACACACACACACATTGTGGCGTAGCTAACAATGCACGGCTACAAAGGCAGCACAGGGCTGGGGTTAGCGTGTCTGAGACGTAGCTAGTGCTCCCCGCAAGCGGGATTTTAGGGTTTAGTCTTCAACTGGAAAGGAATAATGATTGTGTGTTTCATGTATGTGTGTGTGTGTGTGTGTGTGTGTGTGTGTGTGACAGCGCTCAGAGAGAATAATGAGTGTGTGTTTCATGTATGTGTGTGTGTGTGTGTGTGACAGCGCTCTGAGAGAATAATGAGTGTGTGTTTCTAATCTGGCCCCTAAGAGACTGCTCCTCTCACACAGTTACAAATTAGCAGGCCTGCCTCCCCTCTCTTCCTCTCTCTCTCTTTCTCTCTCCTTCTCTCTCCCTCTCTCTATCTCTCTCCCTCTCTCCCTCTCTCCCTCTCTTTCTCTCTCTATCTCTCTCCCTCTCTTCCTCTCTCTCTCTTTCTCTTTCCTTCTCTCTCCCTCTCTCTATCTATCTCTCTCCCTCTCTCCCCCTCTCTCTCTCTCTTTCTCTCTCTTTCTCTCCCTTCTATTTCTTTCTCTCTTTTCTTCACGAGCTAATTTAGTTGGTGCTTTGATGCTTTCTCCTCGGTGCCTGTGTTTCTCATATCCAAATGCAGGGATTAGGGGGCTTTTGTGCTCTAAACCCTGATTCATCCTGTTTTCTCTCCTTTCACACTTTTGCGTTTTTCCGAACTCAGCGTGAAGCGGTGACAGAGACTTAACAACAGCTGCATTGTTGACGTGTTCTTGTGTTGGCGCTTGTTAGCGGTTGTTAGCCCAGGCGCTTAGCCCTTTGTGGGGTGTGTGTTTGCTCGTTTGGGGATATGTGTAATCGGGAGGGGTGGGGGGGGCTGAGGGATATGGCAGAGGAGTGTAGCAAAAGGAGCTGGAGAAAGAGAAGAGATGGTAGGAAAGAGGGGGGAAGTAGAGGAGAGAGGGCAAGATGCGAATGGAGATTGAGGAGGAAGTGGTCCTGGGAGGACAGAGATTGTAGAACAATTTGGCAACGTAAAGAATGGAGAGAAAGGTGGGAGACAAGTGAGACGAGAGTGAGAAAAGAGAGTAATAGGAGATAGAGGAGCAGAGTAATTTGGCACAAGAAAGAGAGGAGAGAGAAGGGAGAAAGGATAGTGAGAAGCATAGTGATTTGGCAGCCCTGTATCTTGTTTTAAGATTCATTAGCAGGAATAATGTGAAATAATGCGTAGTGAAGCGAAGTCTCTGGGTGATATTTCAAATCCCTTTGTAGAGAGCTGTGTGTGTGTGTGTGTGTGTGTGTGTGTGTGTGTGTGTGTGTGTGTGTGTGTGTGTGTGTGTGTGTGTGTGTGTGTGTGTGTGTGTGTGTGTGTGTGTGTGCGTGCGTGCGTGCGTGTGTGTGTGTGTGCGCGTGTGCACATGTGTGAGAGAGGTCTCTGGGTGATATTATAAACCCTTTGTAGGGCGCGAGACTGTCACTTCTAAGTGTGTGTGTGTGATGAAAGTGAGTGGTAAGGAGCAGACACAGGCAGCGTGCTCCCATAGTGACAGAGAGAGCAGAGAGACGAGCACTCTCCATAGACCTGCAGAAGGCGCACACACACACATACACACAACCCTCATGATCCAAAATCACGTACACCTAGTAAAAACTTAATAGGCTCAGGAATTGAGACGATTAGATTATTTTCATATAATTTAGCTAGATTAAGATGGGCATTTCATGGAAGTTATGACAGTCAAATAGACTATTTGTTCACCAATAAAAGCCCTCACCCTCTGCTGGTGGCATTTTCAGTTTTTCTGAACCACCTTTGTGCTTCCATTGACAATCCTCTCCTCTCGCTCTTCTTCTCTCTCAGTCGTGTTATGGCTCTGAGAGCCTCCTGATTCTCTGTGTGTGATTGAGAGTGACCTCTGCCCCTCCCAGCTCTCTGGAATTCCATACATGTTGCATCTGTGACCCCGGGACCCCTCGCTGGGCTCCCTTTCTATTGGCTGCGTGCGATGCACCCGGCACTCCATGGCCAAGTGCTGCCAGTCAGAACCAGAATGTCAGGGGTCAAGACTTGTGGAAATGAGGCAATGGAGCGCAAGCAGGCTTTTACAGAATCGCAACAATACACTCCCATTTAACACATACATAACAACAAAGGAGACACTACACACTCATCCATTACACAGTCATCCACTACACACAAGCACCACACAGCACATAACAGCCCAAATATACTCCTTCAGCATGCACACCCATGCACCGACCTAGATAAACTCCTTTAATGCACACAAGACAACATGGACAAAGAGGCTTTAGTTGACTCTGAAGTCAAAATTTCTGAATCCACACCTCCACCTCCACCTGCACCTGCACTCCCTCCACCGCCTCTCTGTATGCCAGGGGAACGCCTGTCTCTGGGGTGTCAGGAGTGACAATAGCTGGCTGTCTGGCTGCTTGATCAAGACCCTGTTCTTGGCATGTTACACGGAAGACCTTTCCTCTCTGCAGACCAGGGGGACATCTGACAGCCAGGGTAGATCTACACAGACCAAAACCAGGCCCTCTCTTTTTCTCTGCCTTTCTAGCACTTTCTCCTGATTTTATTCTACTTCATCAGGCACGTACAGGAGAGGCTAACAGACAAGAGAGGGTCCCCTCACCACTCTTTTTCTTTTCTCCCATTTCTCTATATTTTCCCTCTCTTTTCCCTCTCCCTTTCTTTGCTATCTCTCACTCCCACTTTATCTTTAATCCTTCTGCGCCCCTCTTCTCTCTTCAAAAGCACAGGAGGGGCTTAAGCCAGTATACCAACACATAGTATGTTCAGAATCTCTCACCCTCTCCCCTTACCTCCCTCCCATCCACCTACTCAATCCCTTGCTGACATTATCCCACTCCACTCTTCCCCCTCTCCATCCTCTTCCTCCTCTCCATCCTCTTCCCCTCCATCCCCTTCCCCCTCTCCATCCTCTCCATTCCCTTCCCCCTCTCCATCCCCCACTCATCTATAACCATCCGAGGCACTGTTTTTCTGTTATGGGATTAATGTTAGTGGAGAGAAGGAGTATAGGGAGGGAGGGAACAATAGAGAGAGAGAGAAGGGGTAGAGGAAGCCTAAAATAAGTGTCATGTGAGTGGACAGGCAGTGATTAAGGATTTAAGTGTTCATCCTGTGGCTGACAGCAAACCAGCTATTATCTAGCAGGAATCAAACAGCTCTCAAAGCCCTCTGAGACTCTCCACGTCTCTCTCCGTCTCTCACTCCGCCTCTCTCCATCTCTCCCTCTGGCTCTCTCTCCATATCTCCCTCTGGCTCTCTCTCAATCTCTCCCTCCGCCTCTCTCCATATCTCCCTCTGGCTCTCTCTCCATCTCTCCCTCTGCCTCTCTCCATCTCTCCCTCTCTCTCCATATCTCCCTCCGTATCTCAACTCAGCAGCCATGCTGACATGAAAGGAGACGTCAGGAGCTGATGGCTGACGAGAGAGAGAGAGAGAGAGAGAGAGAGAGAGAGAGAGAGAGAGAGAGAGAGAGGAGGGAAAGTGAGAAAGAGAGCGAGGAAAAGAGAAAAGAAGACAGGTAGTGAGCTCGAGAGGTCTTTATTTTGCTGTTACCTCAGGGACTCTTGCTGTTGTGTGTTGAGGTGATGTGCTACAGCCTTGCACTACAAAGACCTGCTCTGTTTGTTTATGCAGGAACAGCCTGTCAAGTGTGTGTGTGTGTGTGCGCGGGTGTGTGTGTGTGACAGGCAGAATAAGACATCAAACAGAGGTGACGACAGAGGTCAACATCTCCCTGGCCGGCTGCTTTTATATTAGGATGTTACAGCCGTTTGGATGTATGTGTAGTTGTGTCTGTACTGTATGTGGGGGGAAATGTGGCTGTCAACATATAGGATAAATATGTATGACGTCCCACATGAAAAAATATGACCGTTTACTATAGAACACCACAGTACTTACTATAGAATTCTGTAGAAACTGTAGTATACTTTAGAATACTATACTACGCACTGCAGTATCCCTCAATCATTAATATAACTTAATATATAATTTTGTAGTATGCTGTAGAATAGTCTAGTAAATAGTACAGTGTTATAGTTTCACCGGTCACGTGACTATAGTATGGCATTGGTTGAAGCTCAATGTTAAATTCAAATCTCCCTACCATCATATCTAAGCCCATATTGATGATGAAATATCAATGTTGATGAAAATTCTCAAATCTACTTGATTGGAGGTACACCCACACACTCTCCCGACTCTGATCACGAGCCGTCTGGCCATTACCGAGAAGCAATTGAGTTTTCAGAGTAAGAAAATCTGAAAAGGACCTCAGCCAACCGAGCCACGGACTATTCACCCTGCTATCATCAAATCAAATCTAATTGTATTTGTCGCATGCACCCAATACAACAGTTGTAGACCTTCCAGTGAAATGCTAACTTGCAAGCCCCTAACCAATAATTATTTAAGAGGTTTTAAGAAAAGAATAAGTGCTAAGCAAGTCAATGTGTGGGGGCACCGGTTAGTCGAGGTAATTGAGGTATTAGTTAAAGTGAGTTAAAGTGTTATGCAGTGAGGTAAAGTGACCATGCATAGATAATAAACACAAAGTAGCAGCAGCGTAAAAGAGGAGTCTGGGTAGCCCTTTGATTAGCTGTTCAGTAGTCTTATGGCTTGGTGGTAGAAGCTAGACTTGGAGCTACGGTACCGCTTGCTCTGCGGTAGCAGCGAGAACAGTCTATGACTAGGGTGATCCAAAAGGCGAGGTCAGTACAGGCGCTTCAAAACTGGGACGGAGAGACTGAAAAACAGCTTCTATCTCAAGGCCATCAGACTGTTAAATAGCCATCACTAGCCGGTCTCCACCCAGTACCCTGCCCTGAACATAGTCACTGTTACTAGCCGGCTACCACCCGGTTACTCAACCCTGCCCTTTCGAGGATGCTGCCCTATGTACATACTGTTTTACCCATTTCATATGTATATACTGTATTCTAGTCAAGGCCATCCTATTCAACTGTTGCTGTACATACAGTGCATTCGGGAAAGTAGTCCGACCCCTTAACGTTTCCCACATTTTGTTACGTTACAGCCTTATTCTAAAATTGATTAAATTGTTTTTTTCCCCTCATCAATCTACACACAATACCCCATAATGACAAAGCAAAACAGGTTTGTATAAATGTTTGCAAATGTATATATATAAAAAATAACATGTATATCATTATTCAAACCCTTTACTCAGTACAACAATTAGAGCCTTGAGTCTTCTTGGGTATGACGCTACAAGCTTGGGACACCTGAATTTGGGGAGTTTCTCCTATTTTTCTCAACAGATCCTCTCAAGGTCTGTCAGGTTGGGTGGGGAGCGTCACTGCACAGCTATTTTCAGGTCTCTCCAGAGATGTTCAATCAGATTCAAGTCCAGGCTCTGGCTGGGCCACTCAACCTTCAGAGGCTTGTCCCGAAGCCACTCCTGTGTGGTCTTGGCTGTGTGCTTCGTTGTCCTATTGAAAGGTGAACCCAGTCTGCGGTTCTGAGCATTGTAGAACAGGTTTTCATCAATGATCTCTCTGTACTTTGCATCCTCGATCCTGACAAGTCTCCCAGTCCGTGCCGCTGAAAAACATCCCAAAAGCATGATGCTGCCACCACCATGCTTCACCATATTGATGGCGCCAGGTTTCCTCTAGACGTGACGCTTGGCATTCAGACCAAAGACTTCAATCTTGGTTTCATCAGACAAGAGAATCTTGTTTTTTTTGTGGTCAGTGTCCTTAAGGTGCCTTTTGGCAAACTTGAAGCGGTCTGTCATGTGCTTTTCACTGAGGAGTGGCTTCTGTCTGGCCACTCTACCATAAAGGTCTGATTGGTGGAGTGCTGCAGAGATGGTTGTCCTTCTGGAAGGTTGTCCCATCCCCACAGAATAACTCTGGAGCTCTGTTAGAGTGACCACCGGGTTCTTGGTCACCTTCCTGACCAAGACCCTTCTCCCCCGATTGCTCTGTTTGGCCTGGTGGCCGGCTCTAGGAAGAGTCTTGGTGGTTCCACATTTCTTCCATTTAAGAATGATGGAGGCCATCGTGTTCTTGGGGACCTTCAATGCTGCAGACATTCTGTGGTACCCTTCCCCAGATCTGTGGCTCGACACAATCCTGTCTCGGAGCTCTATGGGCCATTCCTTCGACCTCATGTCTTGGTTTTAGCTCTGACATGTACTGTCAACTGTGGGACCTTATATAGACAGGTGTGTGCCTTTCCAAATCATGTCCATATGTGGGAACTCCTTCAAGACTGTTGGAAAAGCCTTCCAGGTGAAGCTGGTTGAGAGAATGCCAAGAATGTGCAATGCTGTCATCAAGGCAAAAAACCTCAAGTATAAAATAGGTTTTGTTTAACAATTTTTTCGTTACTACATGATTCCTTAGGTGTTATGTCTGACACATGCCCTCCTTAGTCAGTGTGTATTTTTATATATTGGCCTATTGCAAATGTGTATTATTGTAGCATCACCATCTTTATTACAAATATATATAAACATATATAAACATAAACTTTAAGATACATAATAATTTGACAGAGGTAAGGAACAGTCCATTGATCAGCACAGCAATTGATAAAACAGGATAAAACTAGTGGTTCTAAGCTTATGTCAATATTACACAGGTGTCGTGTCTTTGGCTATGCCGGATTAAGTGATATGACATGCTATTCGATAAAGTAATTTCTCCGTAATTAATATCACCTGATTGAGCTAATCATGTAAATGTAATTTACTAGAGAGTCAGGCACCACAAAATAATATTTACAGAGCTGTTATCTTCCGAATAAAATACCTAGTAATATTTTACATCCACAGCAGTCAACATTAATCTTCATTTCAGTCTCAGAAAGCTGTTATCTTGGCTAACAATTTGAATCAAAATTTACATTACATTTAGTCATTTAATATTTTACATACAAATTGGTGCATACACAGACAACCAGTCAACTTGCATTAATCTTCATCTTACTTCAGTCTCATCTGAAAGTTGTAAATTCTTGTGTTATCTGCGTGAGGGAGAACCCTGGCTAACAATTTGAATCAGCAATACAAAATTGGGTTTAATCATTTATTTACTAAATACCTAACTAATCACACATACACATAATTAAATCATAACTTGATTACAAATGACTGGGTCTTGTTTGGGTGTAGGGCCTGATCAGAGCCTGGAGGTACTGAGGTGCCGTTCCCCTCACAGCCCGCAGGCGAGCACCATGGTCTTGTAGCGGATGCGAGCTTCAACTGGAAGCCAGTGGAGAGAGCGGAGGAGCGGGGTGACGTGAGAGAACTTGGGAAGGGAACACCACGTCCTAGCGGTAATCAAGCGAGATGACAGATATGACAGCTTGTTACACAAAGGAAAAGGGGCTGGGTTGAGTGAAAGAGAGGGAGACTGAGGGACAAAGGGAAAAAGCTGTGCTATCATAAATACAGAATCTTATGCATTCTAAATTACCGCCCATTTGGAAAAGGAAAATGCAATAAATATTTACTCTGAGCTGCGATTCAGTAGGTTGGTGGTAGATGGAAGACCGTGTTGCCAAACCGAGTCCTTTGTCCTTTGAAGAATGTCTCTGGTGGTCAATTGAATACGTTGTAGTAACGCCATTGTGTGGTAGATGGGATACTCTGTCTGTTCCTTCATAACCTGCGTTTGCAGCTGCGGTCGCTAACTCAACGGCTAGGAGGTATCACTTCTGTCGTGATCATCCCAAAAACACTATAGTAATTACTACAGTATCATCCCAAAAACATTATAGTAATTACTACAGAATCATCCCAAAAACATTATAGTAATTACTACAGAATCATCCCAAAAACACAATAGCAATTACTACAGTATCATCCCAAAAACACTAGAGTAATTACTACAGTATCATCCCAAAAACACTATAGTAATTACTACAGTATCATCCCAAAAACACTATAGTAATTACTACAGTATCATCCCAAAAACACTATAGTAATTACTACAGCATCATCCCAAAAACACTATAGTAATTACTACAGTACCATGCCAAAAACACTATAGAAATTACTACAGCATCATCCCAAAAACACTATAGTAATTAATACAGCATCATCCCAAAACACTATAGTAATTACTACAGCATCATCCCAAAAACACTATAGTAATTACTACAGCATCATCCCAAAAACACTATATTAATTACTACAACATCATCCCAAAAACACTATAGTAATTACTACAGCATAATCCCAAAAACACTACAGTAATTACTACAGTATCATCCCAAAAACACTATAGTAATTACTACAGTATCATCCCAAAAACACTATAGTAATTACTACAGCATCATCCCAAAAACACTATAGTAATTACTACAGTATCATCCCAAAAACACTATAGTAATTACTACAGCATCATCCCAAAAACACTATAGAAATTAATACAGCATCATCCCAAAAACACTATAGTAATTACTACAGCATCATCCCAAAAACACTATAGTAATTACTACAGCATCATCCCAAAAATACTATATTAATTACTACAGCATAATCCCAAAAACACTATAGTAATTACTACAGTATCATCCCAAAAACACTATAGTAATTACTACAGTATCATCCCAAAAACACTATAGTAATTACTACAGTATTATCCCAAAAACACTATACTAATTACTATAGTATATGCAACAGTATTTATACTATAGTAAGCTCCTAAGGAGCTTTATTACCTTTGCCAATATGATGTTCCTGACAACATTATCATAGAAGAAATACAGCTATACTTTTGAATTTCAAGAGTTTTAATACGTTGCGTTGTACGTTACCTTGCTTTGAGCGAAGGCCTTTTCCCTAAAAAGCCTTCAGCATTTACTCAATACAATCTACCAGCCCTCAGCTCCTAACAGGCTAATGTGATAGTGTTTCTAATGGCTGTGGGCCCTTAAGGAGCTGCATTCGCTCCTTTAGTCCCCACACACCCAGACCAGCTCTAATAATAAAGGGGACAGGAGTCAGAGACAATCCTTTGAGGGTGCAGTGGAGGGCGGACGACCCACTTACCCGCTCCCCAGGCTTTGTATGGGCCTATGGGCAACCTACTTACACACACACCTAAGGCTCCGGTCAGACCCTGAAATGAAGGCCCCTCCTTTTCTCATCAAACACAGGTTGTTAATAAGGCCAGGGGCTGGGAGCAGAGCAGCCAGGTTGCTCAAGATCCACTTCGAAATCTGACGTCCATCCAGGTACCAGGAGAGGCATTCAAAACCGCCCACTAGGTGCAACGGTGAATGCTATTACCAAAGACAGGAAAGTATGAAGATAGTCTAAGACTCCTCCTCCAATCACACTTGAAATAAAAAAACATGTATTTGTCACGCCACGATACCACAGGTGTTACTGTGAAATGATTACTTACAAGCCCTTAACCAACAATGCAGTTAAGGAATAGAGTTTAGTTAATTTAGTAAATATTTTCTTATTAACTAAAAAAAATTAAAATATCATAAAGTAACACAAGAAAATGACGTAACAATGACGAGGCTATATACAGGTGGTATTGGTACAGAGTCAATGTGTGGGGGTACAGGTTAGTCCAGGTAATTTGTACATGTACTATAGGTAGGGGTAAAGTGACTGTTTATTATATATGTGTAGTCACTTTACCTCTACCTACATGTACATATTACCTCAATTACCTCGACTAACCGGTGCCCCCGCACATTAATTCTCTGTACCGGCACCCCCTGTATATAGCCTCATTACTGTTATTTTATTGTTGCTCTGAAATTATTTGTTATTTTTCAATTTTATTATTTTTTATTCTTATTTATATTTTTAATTCAGTTTATTTGAGTAAAAACACTTATTTATCTTAAATCTGCATTGTTAGTTAAGGGCTTGTAAGTAAGCATTTCACTGTAAGGTCTACACGTGTTGTATTCGGCGCATGTGAAAAATACAATTTGATTTGATTTGAATCTTTAACTTCGCTCATTGATTTCTCAAAACCCAAACCTGGTCTGTTT
>NC_068441.1:19627784-19680284 GCF_023373465.1 Oncorhynchus keta
AAAGAGACACCACTTCCCCACGTGTCCCTGACACTACGTCCTATCTCTGATGATCACATACGCTGTCCCATTTATACATCTTATATACTGTCTTCCCTGTGCATCACTTAGGAAAGTTGTGATTGGCTCAGAACAGGGCAGCACGGTTGGCCCTTGGATGTACACAGAGAGCAAAATCACTACTTGTATTTGTGAGAGGTATTGACATGTTGAAAGCACCGAGCTGTCTATTTTAACAACTAGCACACAGCTCAGACACCCATGCATACCCCACAAGACATGCCACCAGAGGTCTCTTCACATTCCCCAAGTCCAGAACATACTATGGGAGGCGCACAGTTGGGCACAGCTATGACTACATGAGACTCTATTCCACATCAGGTAACTGATGCAAGCAGTAGAATCAGATTTAAAAACAATTAAAAATACACCTTATGGAACAGCGGGGACTCTGACGCGTCACAAACATAAGCACAGACACATGCAAACACACACATGATAACATACGCACTATACACACACGTACGCATGGATCTTGTGTTGTAGATATGTGGTAGTGGTGGAGTAGGAGCCTGAGGGCACACACTTAATGTCTTGTGAAATCTGTTATGAATCGATTCTAATGTTTTTAAAATTGTATAACTGAGTTCATTTTTCCAGACCCCAGGAAGAGTAGCTGCTGTTTTAGAATGTATTTCTTAAAATGACTCTTAAGTGGCCATGAAAGATCCAATGTCGCCCTGATGTTATCCCCTGGGGTTCTGGCTAATCTATCCACCTGAATGTACTATCACATCGACCTGGTCATCCCTCTCATCTCCTCTACTCTCCTCTACATCTCTTCCCAATTGCCTAAAATAAGTATCTATCAATTTACCTGGTAAAATAAGCGTAAAATAATTATAATTAAAAAACAAGTCTCTGTGTTCTCTTCTCTTTCCCGATGGCAGCCCTCTGAAAAGTAATTTTACATTCCAACGCCACATTCCACATTCTAATTTTTTTTTTAAATTTATTAGAAATGACAACAAAGGTAAATCAGCTATTTAAGGTTTTATAAATACAAAGAATGTTTTTTTAGAATTCCTGAACCTTTTAAACCTCTAAACACTTAAAATTTGGTTTATCTGCAGCTGAATGTTACATTGTCCTTTGTACCTTTGGGACAGCAAATATGTTAGTCATGTTTATTGTGCATAAAAAATAATGTGATGCAGAATGCTTTTGTATTTTAAAGGCTGTATACTTTTGTGCGAAGCAAGCACAGCAGCTGCCATTGAAGTTGTTTTTCCTAAATACACCCACACCGACACACATCTTTTAAGCAGCAAATCTGTTTTTCTCGACTGTTCTACAGGCACTGAACAGAATACAAGGGCTGGGCACTGAAGGACACATACCACTCCAGTAACAATCCGCTAACCTTGAGATGCACTGGTTCTTTCTCTCCTGCATCAAAACCATGATTTGAATACCTAAATAGCTCTTCCATAAAGTTTACCAAAAGGATACAGAAATGCCAAAATATTTAATGATTAGACTCCTTTCAAGCTTCTTGAAAGAGGAAAATCAAAGCCGTTTTTTTCTTCACCCAGCGTATTTATTTTCGGTTGCCATTATTCACTGTAGAAATTCAATTGTGCTCCTTAATGATAAAGGCCCCTCTCATTTTATAATTTCACATTATGCTCTTACTGTAAGAGCCGTGGCAATGTGTGTCCGTGTCTGTGAGAGAGAAAGTCTGCAGCTCAGAATAGTAGGGTAGTGTATACAATGGCTGGAATCTGACCAGTAGAGGCCCCATATGTGGCTTAGAACTGTAATGTCCTTGTACAAGGCTAAACAATCCACCCAGTTTTCCGTCTATGGACATGAATGGAGGTCCTCTATGGTTTAGAGGTGTGTGTGTGTGTGTGTGTGTGTGTGTGTGTGTGTGTGTGTGTGTGTGTGTGTGTGTGTGTGTGTGTGTGTGTGTGTGTGTGTGTGTGTGTGTGTGTGTGTGTGTGTGTGTGTGTGTGTGTGTGTGTGTGTGTGTGTGTGTGTGCATATGTGTATGTCTTCTACAGTATCAGCCTGAAAAAACACACTTCATGTATCCCTGCCTCATTGTCAACAGACAGCTTGATGGATGTAATCAGTGAAAGATGTATTTGGTGCACGAGAGCTGGGTGTGTGTATTTTTGTATGTGTGTGTGAGCGTGTTAACCTGCCTCACCAGTGACAGCCTTCCGTCAGTGGTGAAGCTTGTGTCTTACCTGTGGATCAGGGCGGATCAAACCATGTTTGACAGCTCTGTTCTGCCCTCCCCTCCCCTGTGTGTTTGGGTTTACTGTGTGACACAGGCATGAAACCATGGCTACAGTGGGATGGGATGAAAGAAGCAAAGGCGAACAAGAAAGGTGTGTACATGTGTTTGCGTAAGTGTGGGCGTGCACGTGCCCGTGTGCGTGAGGAGATGAAAGTGTGTGTTGAGCCCAGCTGTCAGTCCCTGCCATGTTTTACAGGCTTTCCTCTCCACACTGGGATTAGAACTGTCTACTGTGATGTGATGACACGACCTGAAACCACAGAGAGAGAGGGAGAGAGAGAGGAGAAAGAGGGGGAGAGAGAGAAGAACGAGGGGTAGAGAGAGGAGAAAGAGACGGAGAGGAGAGAGAGATATTAGACTAGAAAGTTTATAAGGAGAAGAGAGACCGTTAAGACTGTTGAGTTCATCTGAGCAGTAGTCGGAGGTGTCAGCCCATCCTCTGTTTTTAGACCCTGCTGTTTTTAGACCCTAACTGCTGAGGCCTCTTTTATTACTGTGTTCCCTGCATGTTTCTACATGTTACATCATAACACACCTGTCTGAATGATCATTTACTGGAAGTCAACACACACGTTAACGCCCTGTTTGGCGACCGATGATGTATAATTGGTGGTATAAAAAGAGAATGTCTTTCAGGGAGTGTGCAGGGAATTCTGTCTGGAATAGTGCAGTCAGAGATGATCAGAAACAGTTGAAGAAATGTTTTCTTGTAGCTTCACTGTATTTCCCATCTGCAGAGCTGCAGGTAGCCTAGTGGTTGGAGCGTTGGGCTAGTAACCGGAATCCCAGAGACAACAAGGTGAGAAATCTGTCAATGTGCCCTTGAGCAAGGCACTTAACCTTATTGCTCCAGGGTCGCTGTTGATGACGGCAAACAAGTTCAGCGGGAGTCGGGATACGCAAAAACACATTCACATTTCATGCATTTAATATAACTTGTACATGTGAAACAGGACAAATATAAGAACCCACTAATTTGAGTTTTTCCCGAGATGAAGCAGGTTTAGAAGGTGGAACAACAGACTTCCAACCCCAGGCCCAGGGATATCTACTACCGAGAGACCCCGTATCTACAAGCAGACCTGAAAAACTATTGAGGTGGGTGGTACCTCCCCCCAACACACACACACACACTCACACATCCACCTTTGGTGTGTTGAACTTCATATGTTCCCAATTCGGGTTAGAGTTGGGAGAGAATGCGGATGGGAGGAGGGGAGAGAGGAGAGAGCTCCTTGTTTAGGTTAAATTTCTACTCCTGCTCTAATGGTGGATAAATAAACACTGGTGTGTATGTAGACCCACACTCCCCACGCACACACACACACACACACACACACACACACACACACACACACACACACACACACACACACACACACACACACACACACACACACACACACACACACACACACACACACACACACACACACACCAGCGTCACTCGAGCTAATAGCAGAAATGAGGAGCAGTGTTCTGCTGGTGTTATTACTAGACCTAATAGGACCCAGATGCCTAATATTAGACGTAATCTGTCAGAAAAGTTTTGTTTATGTATTGTCATTTTTCCAGGCAGTTGTTTCCAATTAGGTTGTTTAAAAGGTTTAATTGAATTAAATGGGAGATCTCTATGTGAACTGGAATGGCATAGACAAACACTAGCAGTTGGGACGTGTGTGTGTGTGTGTGTGTGTGTGTGTGTGTGTGTGTGTGTGTGTGTGTGTGTGTGTGTGTGTGTGTGTGTGTGTGTGTGTGTGTGTGTGTGTGTGTGTGTGTGTGTGTGTGTGTGGTGTGGTGTGTGCACCTGTATGCGTGTGTGTGTTTGTTTATGAGTGTGACATGTTTCTCACTTAGCGTAGCAGGTATCTTGAATGACACCCCAAATAAAACATTCACTTATCTAGTTTCACTTTCTATGTGATTAAAGGTCATAACTGTGATAGAAGAAATAACAGTGGAGTTTATTACTAGCTTGCAGTCCAGTGTACATGCAATGAAACCCTGAAACGTTTCAACTGTCTCAATGTTTACTGTATTTATACCTGTCAAGCAGCAGCAACTTTGCTAATTTCCAGGCAACCAGACAACAGTTTGACTGTGTGTGCCCGTGCACATGTCTGTGCGTGTGTGCGAGTTCTGATTTAGGCATGCTAGAAACGTTTTATTACAGTTGTTCACCCATAATCGCCTTTTCTCTGACAACTAAGTGCTACAGTTCCTATTGTAATTATTACTTTATGTGGCAGCGATTACACTGAAATGTGCCTCATTCACAAACACCAACTGAAATGAATATGGAAGCAAAAGGGAAAGAACATACATACAGTAAAAACATTGCTTTTTATATTAGTTATATATATATATATATATATATATATATATATATATATATATATATATATATATATATATATATTCACCTTTCTTTAACCAGGTAGGCAAGTTGAGAACAAGTTCTCATTTACAATTGCGACCTGGCCAAGATAAAGCAAAGCAGTTCGACACATACAATGACACAGAGTTACACATGGAGTAAAACAAACATACAGTCAATAATACAGTATAAACAAGTCTATATACGATGTGAGCAAATGAGGTGATAAGGGAGGTAAAGGCAAAAAAGGCCATGGTGGCAAAGTAAATACAATATAGCAAGTAAACCACTGGAACGGTAGATTTGCAGTGGAAGAATGTGCAAAGTAGAAATAAAAATAATGGGGTGCAAAGGAGCAAAATAAATAAATACATTAAATACAGTAGGGAAAGAGGTAGTTGTTTGGGCTAAATTATAGGTGGGCTATGTACAGGTGCAGTAATCTGTGAGCTGCTCTGACAGTTGGTGCTTAAAGCTAGTGAGGGAGATAAGTGTTTCCAGTTTCAGAGATTTTTGTAGTTCGTTCCAGTCATTGGCAGCAGAGAACTGGAAGGAGAGGCGGCCAAAGAAAGAATTGGTTTTGGGGGTGACTAGAGAGATATACCTGCTGGAGCGTGTGCTACAGGTGGGAGATGCTATGGTGACCAGCGAGCTGAGATAAGGGGGGACTTTACCTAGCAGGGTCTTGTAGATGACATGGAGCCAGTGGGTTTGGCGACGAGTAGGAGAGGAGAGGAGAGGAGAGGAGAGGAGAGGAGAGGAGAGGAGAGGAGAGGAGAGGAGAGGAGAGGAGAGGAGAGGAGAGGAGAGGAGAGGAGGGAAGAGGAGAGGAGAGGAGGGAAGACGAGAGGAGAGGAGGGAGACGAGAGAGAGGAGAGGAGAGGAGAGGGAGGGAGAGGAGAGGAGGGAAGACGAGAGGAGAGGAGAAGAGGGAAGACGAGAGGAGAGGAGAGGAGAGGAGAGGAGAGGAGAGGAGAGGAGAGGAGAGGAGAGGAGGGAAGACGAGAGGAGAGGAGAAGAGGGAAGACGAGAGGAGAGGAGAGGTGAGGTGAGGAGAGGAGAGGAGAGGAGAGGAGAGGAGAGGAGCGGAGAGGAGAGGAGAGGAGCGGAGAGGAGAGGAGAGGAGAGGAGAGGAGAGGAGAGGAGAGGAGAGGAGAGGAGAGGAGAGGAGAGGAGAGGAGAGGAGAGGAGAGGAGAGGAGAGGAGAGGAGATGGGGAAGAGTTGAGGAGGCAGAACAGTGTAAGTACTTAACTACACTAAGTATACTAGAAACCCTCATATCTGTTTTTTTGGGCCTTCACAACCAAACCAGGAAACTCGCAGTTGCCAGGTTACAGAGGGGGTAGAGAGAGGGAGAGAGGGAGGGGGGCGCAACCTGTCAAAATATCCTGAGTAGAGAAAAGGAGAGTGCGCGTTCAACTGCATTCCAGAGAGAAAGAGAGGGGAAAAAGAGGACAAGAATCCCTTCAGCAGGCTAAGCAGGGCAGTGTTGTGTGACTGGTGTTGCATAAACACACACACACACACACACACACACACACACACACACACACACACACACACACACACACACACACACACACACACACACACACACACACACACACACACACACACACACACACACGTTGCCCAACAGTGGCCAACCCAGAATATTGTGCAGTGAAGTGTTGTCTCCCACCGGTAACTTTAATATGGATGATTTAACGCTTAACTGCAATCAGCGTTAAAACGTTCCAGAAGCCTCATTCAGACATACCGGTAACAGCTGGTGGGGGAGCTTGTGTGTGTGTAAGTACGTGTGTGTAAGTGTGTGTGTCTGTGCCTGCTTGTTTGTGTGAGCCTCACAGAGCCATAATAAGCGTCTGGGCTGTTTACAGAGGCAGGCCACAATGCGTAGGACAGATGTGGGAAAACCCCTGACACTCCAGACAAGGGCCCCCTTCTTCCCTCATTTTCCCCTTCTTTACTCAGACTAGAGATGGAGGGATGGAGTTACTGAATTAACTTCCTGGATTACCTCAAACACCCTTGTGGAAGCAGGACTTCATCCCCTCCCCTCTCCTCCCTCCCTCTGTGGGACATCTATCTCTCCATTCAGATGCGTGCACAAACACAGGAGCTACCAGCCCTGTCTACAGCACTCACCAACAAGCACACACACACACGCACACACACACATAGCCTATTGTTGCGCTATGTGTGTGTGTGTTTGATATGTGGTCATGCACATGCCAGTATGTTCACCACATGTCTGAAAGGCACACAGGTGAGGAAAAGCCACATTAGCACTGGCATACAGACAACCTCTGCAGGGGCAGGGGTTATAGACTCACACACACACACACACACACACACACACACATGTATGCATGAACACACACATTGTCTGGAATATGAACTGTAAAATAAAGCTGCTATATTTCAGGGGTAAGGGAGGGCAGTAGAGGGCAGGATGGAGGCTAGTGTTGTTATCAGCCCAGTTGTCTCTGCTTGGCTAGTCAAGTGGAGAGTAGGGGGGTAGGGTGTAGCTGTGGATGGGGGAGTAGAGAGTAGCCAGTGTGCTTCGGGTGTTGGAGGAAGGGGCTTTAGTAGTTTATCTGTATAGTGGTGTGCCTCCTGTGTTTGTTGTTCCCTAAGCGGCTGGTCTGGAGAGAGAGATGGAGAGAGGGATGGAGAGAGAGATGGAGGGAGGGATGGAGAGAGGGATGGAGAGAGAGATGGAGAGAGAGATGGAGAGAGAGATGGAGAGAGAGATGGAGAGAGGGATGGAGAGAGAGATGGAGAGAGGGATGGAGAGAGGGATGGAGAGAGAGATGGAGAGGGAGATGGAGAGAGAGATGGAGAGAGAGATGGAGAGAGAGATGGAGAGAGGGATGGAGAGAGAGATGGAGAGAGGGATGGAGAGAGAGATGGAGAGAGAGATGAGAGAGGGATAGAGAGAGAGATGGAGAGAGAGATGGAGAGAGGGATGGAGAGAGGGATGGAGAGAGGGATGGAGAGAGAGATGGAGAGAGAGATGGAGAGAGGGATGAGAGAGGGATAGAGAGAGAGATGGAGAGAGAGATGGAGAGAGGGATGGAGAGAGGGATGGAGAGAGGGATGGAGAGAGAGATGGAGAGAGGGATGGAGAGAGGGATGGAGAGAGGGATGGAGAGAGAGATGGAGAGAGGGATGGAGAGAGAGATGGAGAGAGGGATGGAGAGAGGGATGGAGAGAGGGATGGAGAGAGAGATGGAGAGAGGGATGGAGGGAAGGAGGGAGGGAAGGAGGGAGGGAAGGAGGGAAGGAGAGAGGGATGGAGAGAGGGATGGAGGGAAGGAGGGAGGGAAGGAGGGAAGGAGAGAGGGATGGAGAGAGGGATGGAGAGAGGGATGGAGAGAGGGATGGAGAGAGGGATGGATGGAAGGAGGGAGGGAAGGAGGGGGATTTTCTGTGTCAGTGCCTCAGAGGATTTTGGCAGTGGCTTTGTTGAACCTGTGTTATTGTAGAGAGGGGGAATAAGATTTAAGCATTAGCCATGTCAGCCAGGACTTAACTCCCTCAGCCCCAGGCCTACACCTCTACCCTGCTCCAGACGTCTGCCCTCTCTCTCCCCCATCTTCCCTCTGCCTTCCCCAGCACCCGCACCCCCACCCCTCTACTCTCACCCCCCATCTCCCTGTCCCTTCTATCTTGCCCATGCCAGAGCCCTGTCCCTGCCCCAGAACCTGCCCGAGCCCCTTCCCCCATTAACTAGGACCAGGCCCCAGACACTTTAACCAACCCTGTCTTCCCAGCCATATCCCCATACTCCCAGTCCCAGGCCCCTTTCCTCCTTTCCCTCCTCTCTTCCCTCTCCTCCCTCTCCCTCCTCTCATTCTTTTCCCCTGTCCAGACATAGATCAGTAGGATAGGTTAAATCTATGACTCCCAGCTGCCCGGTGCCCCTGGTCCCAGGGATAAATAGTGTGTTTGTGTGTAAAGAAACAAGTTCTGGCCTCTTGGTTTCGTGTCATGCTTCGTGAAGCGAGCCAACTTTCAATTACTGCCCCTCTAGTCCACCACAGCTGTGTGTGTGTGTGTGTGTGTGTGTGTGTGTGTGTGTGTGTGTGTGTGTGTGTGTGTGTGTGTGTGTGTGTGTGTGTGTGTGTGTGTGTGTGTGTGTGTGTGTGTGTGTGTGTGTGTGTGTGTGTGTGTGTGTGTGTGTGTGTGTGTGTGTGTGTGTGTGTGTGTGTGGCGTGGCTATCTGACTGGACGTGCGGTTTGTTTGTGGCAGGTGGCCAGGCCATTCCCTCTGCTTTGTGCTTGTCTGACCAGAGGAGAGATAGTCGCTGTTCATATTAAGCTCCAGTTATCACCATCTGATGGACACACACCCACCTTGGCAGACAAGTTGTTGGCATCACCCTCAAAAGCAAACATCAGTGTTTTCTTTAGTTTGTCTCTTCTGCGAGTATGTCTGACTGACTATTAACTTCACTGCAGAAATATGTATGAAGTTTTTGCGACACTTTGAAAGAAAGCTGGATAATCTGCATTGCTGTTTGTGTGTGTGTGTGTGTGTCAAATTTCTTGCTTACACACTATAGTTTTGGCAAGTCGGTTAGAATAACTACTGTGTGCATGACACACAAGTAATTTTCCCAACAATTGTTTACAGACAGATTATTTCACACTGTATCACAATTCCAGTGGGTCAAAAGTTTATAAACACTAAGTTGACTGTGCCTTTAAACAGCTTGGAATATTCCAGAAAATTATGTCATGGCTTTAGAAGCTTCTGAGAGGCTAACTGACATCATTTGAGTCAATTGGGGGTGTACCTTTGTATGTATCTACTGTGGATGTATTTCAAGGCCTACCTTCAAACTCAGTGCCTCTTTGCTTGACATCATGGGAAAATCAGAAGAAATCAGCCAAGACCTCAGAAAAAAAATTGTGGACCCCCACAAGTCTGATTCATCCTTGGGAGCAATTTCCAAACGCCTGAAGGTACCGCATTCATCTGTACAAACAATAGTACGCAAGTATAAACACCATGGGATCACACAGCCATCATACCGCTCAGGGTGGAGAAGCGTTCTGTCTCCTAGAGATGAACATACTTTGTTGCGAAAAGTGCAAATCAATCCCAGATCAACAACAGCAAAGGAACTTGTGAAGATGCTGGAGGAAACAGGTACAAAAGTATCTATATCATCAAATCAAATCAAATGTATTTATATAGCCCTTCGTACATCAGCTGATATCTCAAAGTGCTGTACAGAAACCCAGCCTAAAACCCCAAACAGCAAGCAATGCAGGTGTTGAAGCACGTTGGCCAGGAACAACTCCCTAGAAAGGCCAACATCTAGGAAGAAACCTAGAGAGGAACCAGGCTATGAGGAGTGGCCAGTCCTCTTCTGGCTGTGCTGGGTGGAGATTTTAACAGAACATGGCCAAGATATTCAAATGTTCATAAATGACCAGCATGGTCAAATAATAGGTGGACTGGGGACAGCAAGGAGTCATCATGCCAGGTAGTCCTGAGGCATGGTCCTAGGGCCCAGGTCCTCCTCCGAGAGAGAGAAATAGAGAAAGAGAGAATTAGAGAGAGCATACTTAAATTCACACAGGACACCGGATAAGACAGGAGAAGTACTCCCGACACATAAACTACTGCAGCATAAATACTGGAGGCTGAGACAGGATGGGTCAGGAGACACTGTGGCCCCATTCGATGATACCCCCAGACAGGGCCAAACAGGAAGGATATAACCCCACCCACTTTGCCAAAGCACAGCCCCCACACCCCTAGAGGGATATTTTCAACCACCAACTTACCATCCTGAGACAAGGCCGAGTATAGCCCACAAAGATCTCCGCCACGGCACAACCCAAGGGGGGGCTCCAACCCAGACAGGAAGATCACATCAGTGACTCAACCCACTCAAGTGACGCACCCTAGGGACGGCATGAAAGAGCACCAGTAAGCCAGTGACTCAGCCCCTGTAATAGGGTTAGAGGCAGAGAATCCCAGTGGAAACAGGGGAACCGGCCAGGCAGAGACAGCAAGGGCAGTTTGTTAATCCAATGCCTTTCCGTTCGCCTTCACACTTCTGGGCCAGACTACACTCAATCATATGAACCACTGTTGAGTTGAGTCTTCAGTAAAGACTTAAAGGTTGACACCGAGTTTGCGTCTCTGACAGGGGTAGGCAGACCATTCCATAAAAATGGATCTCTATAGGAGAAAGCCCTGCCTCCAGCTGTTTGCTTAGACATTCTAGGGACAATAAGGAGGCCTGCGTCTTGTGACCGTAGTGTACATTACAAGCCCATGTAATGCTTTGTAGGTTAGCAGTAAAACCTTGAAATCAGCCCTTGCCCTGACAGGAAGCCAGTGTAGGGAGGCTAGCACTGGAGTAATATGATCAAATTATTTGGTTCTAGTCAGGATTCTAGCAGCCGTATTTAGCACTAACTGAAGTTTATTTAGTGCTTTATCCAGGTAGCCGGAAAGTAGAGCATTGCAGTAGTCTAACCTAGAAGTAACAAAAGCATGGAGTAATTTTTCTGCATTATTTTTGGACAGAACGTTTCTGATTTTTTGCAATGTTACGTAGATGGAAAAAGGTTTTCCTTGAAACAGTCTTGATATGTTCGTCAAAAGAGAGATCAGAGTCCAGAGTAACGCCGAGGTCCTTCACAGTTTTATTTGAGACGATTGTACAACCATTAAGAGTAATTGTCAGATTCAACAGAAGATCTCTTTGTTTCTTGGGACCTAGAACAAGCATCTCTGTTTTGTCTGAGTTTAAAAGTAGAACGTTTGCAGCCATCCACTTCCTTATGTCTGAAACACAGGCTTCTAGCGAGGGCAATTTTGGGGCTTCACCATATTTCATTGAAATGTACAGCTGTGTGTCATCCGCATAGCAGTGAAAGTTAACATTATGTTTTCGAATGACATCCCCAAGAGGTCAAATATATTGTGAAAACAATAGTGGGCCTAAAACGGAACCTTGATTTGTCAGAGGACAAACCATTCACAGAGACAAACTGATATCCTTCCGAAAGATAAGATCTAAACCAGGCCAGAACCTGTCCAATTTGGGTCTCTCTCCAAAGGAATGTGGTTATCGATGGTATGAAAAGCAGCACTAAGGTCTAGGCGCACAAGGACAGATGCAGAGCCTCGGTCTGATGCCATTAAAAGGTCATTTACCACCTTCACAGGTGCAGTCTCAGTGCTATGATGGGGTCTAAAACCAGACTGAAGCATTTTGTATACATTGTTTGTCTTCAGGAAGGCAGTGAGTTGCTGCTCAACAGCCTTTTCTAAAAATTTTGAGAGGAATGGAAGATTCGATATAGGCCAATATTGTTTTATATTTTTTGTGTCAAAGTTTTGCTTTTTCAAGAGAGGCTTTATTACTGCCACTTTTAGTGAGTTTGGTACACATCCGGTGGATAGAGAGCAGTTTATTATTTTCAACATAGGAGGGCCAAGCACAGGAAGCAGCTCTTTCAGTAGTTTAGATAGAATAGGGTCCAGTATGCAGCTTGAAGGTTTAGAGGCCATGATTATTTTCATCAATGTGTCAAGAGATATAGTACTAAAACACTTGAGTGTCTCTCTTGATCCTAGGTCCTGGCAGAGTTGTGCAGACTAAGGACAACTGCGCTTTGAAGTAATACGCAGATTTAAGGAGGGGTCCATAATTTGCTTTCTAATAATCATGATCTTTTCCTCAAAGAAGTTCATGAATTTATTACTGCTGAAGTGAAAGCCATCCTCACTTGGGGAATGCTGCCTTTTAGTTAGCTTTGCGACAGTGTCAAAAATACATTTTGGATTATTCTTATTTTCCTCGATTAAGTTGGAAAAATCGGATGATCGAGCAGCAGTGAGGGCTCTTCGAGCTAGTCGGAAGACTTCTAGTTTGGTTTGGCGCCACTTCCTGTGAATATATTGAAGAAACATCTCAAGACATCAGTCAGGAAGTTGAAGCTTGGTCGCAAGTGGGTCTTCCAAATGGACAATGACCACAAGCATAATTCCAAAGTTGTAACAAAATGGCTTTAAGGACAACAAAGTCAAGGTATTGGAGTGGCCATCACAAAGCCCTGACCTCAATCCTATAGAACATTCGTGGGCAGAACTGAAAAAGCGTGTGCGAGCAAGGAGGCCTACAACGCTGACTCAGATACGACACTTGTCGTATGTGGCAGGGCTTGCAGACAATACTGGCTTACAAAGGGAAACCCCGCAGTGAGTTGCCTAAGCGATGCAGAACCTGCAAACGAGCTAAATGCCTTTTATGCTTCGAGGAAATGAAAACTGTCATGAAATACCCTTTTTGGGGATGACCGTGTTATTTTGCTCTCCATGGCCAATGTGTGCAAAACATTTAAACAGGTTAACATTCAAAAGGCCGTTGGGACAGAATACCAGGCCGCATTTGCAAAGCATGTGCAGACCAGCTGGCAAGTGCCTTCACTGACTTTTTCAACCTCTCCTTGTCCCCGTCTGTAATCCCAACATGGTTTCAAGCTGACCACCATTGTCCCTGTTCCCAAGAGCTCCAAGGTAACCTGCCTAAATGAATATCGCCCTGTTCGTAGCACTCACATCTGAAATTATGAAGTGCTTTGATGGTCATGACACACATCGACACCATCATCCAAGACACCCTAGACCAGGACCAGGGGTATTCAACTATTACCCTACGAGGTCCAGAGTCTGCTGGTTTTCTGTTCTTCCTGATAATTAATTGCACCCATCTAGTGTTCCAAGTCTTAATCTGTCCCTGATTAGAGGGGAACAATTAATAAAAGCAGTGGAACTGGCTTTGAGGTTCAGAGTCGAGTTTGATGGCCTGTGATGCCAAATAATGTCCCCCAGCCAAAAAGTGTCCCGCTCTCTAATGCGGTTCGATAAACTATTAGAGTGCGTTGCTATACCAACTGTGGGATGACCTAATGATTAGAATTTTGGAGATCATTACAGCCTAAATGATGTTCTTTTCATCATCGCTATGCAAACAAGGCTGATTTCTGCGATAATTTCGCTGATCAAACAAGATTTGTTTAGCTAATAAAATGTAAACATTAAATTGAACTATTTCGTGTACCTTGTTATCATTACAACAAGAAATACGTCTTAAAATATTAAATCTGTCTTAAACATCGCCACGTTTCGGAAATGACAAAGAAAAAGTGTAATCTGCTTGACACATTAAAGTTATTTACCTTTACAGATCACCAAGTCAGCTAATTTCTCCTCCATTCATATGCAAATCCATTTGATTTATACGCTGGTGTCTGTTTGTCATGTTTTTATTGAACTTTTTATGGCTGCAGGGGCAGTATTGATGAGCTTGGATGAAAAGGTGCCCATATCAAACGGCCTACTCCTCAGTCATAGTTGCTAATATTTGCATATTATTATTATTATTGGATAGAAAACACTCTGAAGTGTCTAAAACTGTTTGAATGATGTCTGTGAGTATAACATAACTCATATTGCCAGGCAAAATCCTGAGTTGAAATCAAAACAGAAAGTCAGAAATCTGAGCTTGTATGTATTCACACGAGTCCCCAATGAAATCCCCTTGACATATGAATGATGTTGCACTGCCTATGGGTTCCACTAGATGTCAACCATCAATATACATTATAATGAGGCTTCTATGTTGTTGTGGGAGTGAATGAGAGCAGAATATATCAGCTGTCCATCAAGCAGCCATTTTGCGATCCCACTTTTTCCTCATGGTAGTCACTTGCGTTCCATTGCTCACGAAGACAAGAAAGAATATTTTGGTTGGCACTTTATTGAAGCTATATGTTAACCTGCCCTTCCCTTATCTACACTGAAATACTATAATTTCAGTAGTCCTCTATTATGATTCCTTTTTTTCTATCTCGCATAGGTCATATATGTACTAAATCAAATCAAAGTTATTTGTCACGTGCACTGAATACAACAGGATACACCTTACAGTGAAATGCTTACTTACAGGCTCTAACCAATGGTGCGGGGAAAAAAGGTGTGTGTCTGTGTGTGTGTGTGTGTGTGTGTAGGTAAGTAAAGAAATAAAACAACAGTAAAAAGGCATTTGAAAAAAGAGTAGCAAGGCTATATACAGACACCTGTTAGTCAGGCTTATTGAAGTATTATGTACATGTACGTTTCGTTAAAGTAACTATGCATACAGTATATGATGAACAGAGAGTAGCAGAAATGTAAAAAATAGGGGTTGCGGGTGGTGGGACACAATGCAGATAGCCCGGTTTGCCAATGTGCGGGAGCACTGGTTGGTCGGGCCTACCACTGTTGTGTCGTCAGCAAACTTAATGATGGTGTTGGAGTTGTGCCTGGCCATGCAGTCGTGGGTGAACAGGGAGTACAGGAGGGGACTGAGCACGCACCCCTGGGGAGCTCCAGTGTTGAGGATCAGCATGGCGATGTGTTGCTACCTACCCTCACTATCTGGGGGTGGCCTGTCAGGAAGTCCAGGATCCAGTTGCAGTGTGAGGTGTTTAGTCCCAGGTTCCTTGGCTTAGTGATGAGCTTCGAGGGTACTACGGTGTTGAACACTGAGCTGCAGTCAATGAACATCATTCTCACATAGGTGTTCCTTTAGTCCAGGTGGTAAAGGGAAGTGTGGAGTGCAATAGAGGTTGCATCATCTGTGGATCTGTTTGGGTGGTATGCAAATTGGAGTGGGTCTTGGGTTTCTGGGATAATGGTGTTGATGTGAGCCATTACCAGCCTTTCAAAGCACTTCATGGCTACGGACGTGAGTGCTACGGGTCTATAGTCATTTAGGCAGGTTTTCTTTGTGTTCTTGGGCACAGGGCCTATGGTGGTCTGCTTGAAACATGTTGGTATTACATACTCAATCATGGACATGTTGAAAATGTCAGTGAAGACACCTGCCAGTTGGTCAGCACATGCTCGGAGCACACGTCCTGGTAATTCATCTGGCCCCGCAGCCTTGTGTATGTTGACCTGTTTAAAGGTCTTACTCACGTCGGCTATGGAGAGTGTGATCACACAGTCGTCCGGAACAGCTGATGCTCTTATGCAAACCTCAGTGTTGTTTCCCTCTAAGCAAGCATAGAAGTGATTTAGCTCGTCTGGTAGGCTCGTGTCACTTGGCAGCTCGCGGCTGTGCTTCCCTAAGTAGTCTGTAATAGTTTGCAAGCCCTGCCACATCCGACGAGCGTCGGAGCCGGTGTAGTATGATTCAATCTTAGCCCTGTATTGACGCTTTGCCTGTTTGATGGTTCGTCGAAGGGCATAGCGGGATTTCTTGTAAGCTTCCGGGTTAGAGTCCCGCACCTTGAAAACGGCAGCTCTACTCTACCCTTTAGCTCAGTGCGAACGTTGCCTGTAATCCATGGCTTCTGGTTGGGGTATGTACGTACAGTCACTGTGGGGACGACGTCCTCAATGCACTTATTGATAAAGCCAGTGACTGATGTGGTGTATTCCTCAATATCATCGGCAAGAATCCCGGAACATGTTCCAGTCTGTGATAGCAAAGCAGCCCTGTAGTTTAGCATCTGCTTCATCTGACCATTTTTTTATAGACTGAGTCACTGGTGCTTCCTGCTTTAATTTTAGCTTGTAAGCAGGCATCAGGAGGATAGAGTTGTGGTCGGATTTACAAAATGGAGGGCGAGGGAGAGCTTTGTACGCATCTCTGTGTGTGGAGTACATGTGATCTAGAATATTTTTCCCTCTGGTTGCACATTTAACATGTTGATAGAGATTTGGTAGAACTGATTTAAGTTTCCCTGCATTAAAGTCTCCGGCCACTAGGAGCGCCACCTCTAGGTTAGTGGTTTCCTGTTTGCTTATTTCCTTATATAGCTGACTGAGTGCGGTCTTAGTGCCAGCATCTGTCTGTGGTGGTAAATAAACAGCCACGAAAAGAATAGCTGAAAACTCTTAATGCAAGTAGTGTGGCCTGCAGTTGATCACAATATACTCTACTTCAGGCGAGCAAAATCTAGAGACTTCCTTAGATTTCGTGCACCAGCTGTTGTTTACAAATATGCACAGACCGCCCCCCCCCCCCTCATCTTACTGAAGTGTGCTGTTCTATCCTACTGGTGCAGCGTGTGTCTCGCTAGCTGAATATCCACATCGTTATTCAGCCAAAATTCCATGAAGCATAGGATATTATGCTTTTTCGTGATCGTACCTCGTCTAGTTTATTGCCCAATGATTGCACGTTGGCGAGTAATATTGACGTACCGGCAGCTTTCCTAGTTGTCTTCGGCTGGTCCGGACGAGGCATCCGGCTCTTCATCCTCTGCGTCGCTTCTTTTTGTGAATAATTGGGACGTCTGCCCTGTGGGGTGTTTGGAGAGTATTATGTGAGTCCTGCTTGTTGTTGTTGTTGAAGAAATCTTTGTCTAATCCGAGGTGAGTGATCACTGTCCTGATATCCAGAAGCTCTTTTCTTCCGTAAGATACGGTTGCAGAAACATTATGTACAAAATAATTTACATATCGTGAAAAAAACCCACATAATAGCACAATTGGTTAGGAGACCGTAAAACGGTGGCCATCTCCTCCGGCACCATTTTTATACTATCTAGGATAGGATACAACAATGGATACAACAATGAATAATGTGGAACAAATAAATACCATCCAAGGATACCTTACAACTTTACAATGAACAACTTGTGATACAACTGTGAAAATCAACCTGGCAATATTTAAGATTACCGTTGATATTTTTTGGTACAGTTGTGTCATTAACTTCTTGACGCTACCCATCCCGTTAGCGGGATCATTTTCGTCAGCAACCTCTGAATAGCATAGCGCAACAGTAAAATAATATTACTAAAAAATATTCATATTCATGAAATCACAACTGCAATATTACAAAACACTGTTTAGCCTTTTGTTAATCCACCTGTCGTCTCAAATTATGCTTTACACCGAAAGCAATCCAAGCATTTGTGTAAGTTTATCGATAGCATGAAATAACATTATGTACACTAAGCATTAAGTAGCTATGTCACGAAAATCAGAAAAGCAATCAAATTAATCATTTACCTTTGATGATCTTTGGATGTTTTCACTCACGAGACTCCCAGTTACACAAAAAATTTTCCTTTTGTTCCATAAAGATAATTTTTATACCCAAAATACCTCAGTTTGTTTGTCGCGTTATGTTCAGAAATCCACAGGAAAGAGTGGTCATGACAACGCAGACGTATATTCCAAATAATATCCATAATGTCCACAGAAACATGTCAAATGGTTTTTATAATCAATACTCAGGTTGTTTTAAAAATATATATTCGATAATATATCAAACGGGTGTGTAGGTTTTTCAAAACCACCGGGAGAAACAATGGCCGCTTTACTCTGTAGCGCAAAACTCACTCTGTGAGCCCGCACCTATCCACTTATGCAATGTGATCCGTCACGCTCATTTTTCAAAATAAAAGCCTGAAACTATGTCTAAAGACTGTTGACACCGTGGGGAAGCCATCGAAAGGGGAATCTGTTTGATATCCCTTTAAATGGAGGATAGGCGTGCATAGGAACAGAGAGGTTTCAAAATAAGAGGCACTTCCTGATTGGATTTTCCTCAGGTTTTCACCTGCAATATCAGTTCAGTAATACTCACAGACAATATTTTTACAGTTTTGGAAACTTTAGAGTGTTTTCTACCCTAATATGACAAGTATATGCATATTCTAGTTTCTGGGGCTGAGAAATAGGAAGTTTCAAATGGGTACGTTTTTTAGCCAAAAACTAAAATGCTGCCCCCTACACGCAAAATGTTAATTTATTTTCTGATTTTTTTTCATGCACTCACATGGCAATCATAGACTAAAATACTGAATTCTGATGTGTGGAATTCTGCCTGTCACTTGTTCTCAACAGGCAGCCAGTCTCAGAAGAAGGACTTGAAGAAGGAGACTGCAAAGTCCAGGCACTGCTGCTCTCTTTGTTCTGAGTGTTTGCAGTGCTAATGTTTTTAGTTCATTTGTGTATCTCACATAATTATGTGCCCAGTATGATAGAGCAAGAAAACATTCTTAGCAGATAATGACAACATGACAACAACAGTAGCTGTATTTTATTTTTTTTATTTTTTATTTCACCTTTATTTAACCAGGGAGGCTAGTTGAGAACAAGTTCTCATTTGCAACTGCGACCTGGCCAAGATAAAGCATAGCAGTGTGAACAGACAACACAGAGTTACACATGGAGTAAACAATTAACAAGTCAATAACACAGTAGAAAAAAAGGGGAGTCTATATACAATGTGTGCAAAAGGCATGAGGAGGTAGGCAAATAATTACAATATTGCAGATTAACACTGGAGTGATAAATGATCATGTACAGGTAGAGATATTGGCGTGCAAAAGAGCAGAAAAGTAAATAAATAAAAACTGTGGGGATGAGGTAGGTGAAAATGGGTGGGCTATTTACCAATAGGTTATGTACAGCTGCAGCGATCGGTTAGCTGCTCAGATAGCTGATGTTTGAAGTTGGTGAGGGAGATAAAAGTCTCCAACTTCAGCGATTTTTGCAATTCGTTCCAGTCACAGGCAGCAGAGTACTGGAACGAAAGGCGGCCGAATGAGGTGTTGGCTTTAGGGATGATCAGTGAGATACACCTGCTGGAGCGCGTGCTACGGATGGGTGTAGCCATCGTGACCAGTGAACTGAGATAAGGTGGAGCTTTACCAAGCATGGCCTTGTAGATGACCTGGAGCCAGTGGGTCTGGCGACGAATATGTAGCGAGGGCCAGCCGACTAGAGCATACAAGTCGCAGTGGTGGGTAGTATAAGGTGCTTTAGTGACAAAACGGATGGCACTGTGATAAACTGCATCCAGTTTGCTGAGTAGAGTGTTGGAAGCGATTTTGTAGATGACATCGCCGAAGTCGAGGATCGGTAGAATAGTCAGTTTTACTAGGGTAAGCTTGGCAGCGTGAGTGAAGGAGGCTTTGTTGGGGAATAGAAAGCCGACTCTTGATTTGATTTTCGATTGGAGATGTTTGATATGGGTCTGGAAGGAGAGTTTGCAGTCTAGCCAGACACCTAGGTACTTATAGGTGTCCACATATTCAAGGTCGGAACCATCCAGTGTGGTGATGCTAGTCGGGCATGCGGGTGCAGGCAGCGATCAGTTGAAAAGCATGCATTTGGTTTTACTAGCGTTTAAGAGCAGTTGGAGGCCACGGAAGGAGTGTTGTATGGCATTGAAGCTCGTTTGGAGGTTAGATAGCACAGTGTCCAATGACGGGCCGAAAGTATATAGAATGGTGTCGTCTGCCTAGAGGTGGATCAGGGAATCACCCGCAGCAAGACCAACATCATTGATATATACAGAGAAAAGAGTCGGCCCGAGAATTTAACCCTGTGGCACCCCCATAGAGACTGCCAGAGGACCGGACAGCATGCCCTCCGATTTGACACACTGAACTCTGTCTGCAAAGTAATTGGTGAACCAGGCAAGGCAGTCATCCGAAAAACCGAGGCTGAGTCTGCCGATAAGAATCTGGTGATTGACAGAGTCGAAAGCCTTGGCAAGGTCGATGAAGACAGCTGCACAGTACTGTCTTTTATCAATGGCGGTTATGATGTCGTTTAGTACCTTGAGTGTGGCTGAGGTGCACCCGTGACCGGCTCGGAAACCAGATTGCATAGCGGAGAAGGTACGGTGGGATTCGAGATGGTCAGTGACCTGTTTGTTGACTTGGCTTTCGAAGACCTTAGATAGGCAGGGCAGAATGGATATAGGTCTGTAACAGTTTGGGTCCAGGGTGTCTCCCCCTTTGAAGAGGGGGATGACTGCAGCAGCTTTCCAATCCTTGGGGATCTCAGACGATATGAAAGAGAGGTTGAACAGGCTGGTGATAGGGGTTGCGACAATGGCGGCGGATAGTTTCAGAAATAGAGGGTCCAGATTGTCAAGCCCAGCTGATTTATACGGGTCCAGGTTTTGCAGCTCTTTCAGAACATCTGTTATCTGGATTTGGGTAAAGGAGAACCTGGAGAGGCTTGGGCGAGGAGCTGCGGGGGGGCCGGAGCTGTTGGTGTAGATGCAGATGATGCAATGAAAAGTTGGAGGGTGGTTGGTAATGGAAGACATCAGGTGGATCCACATCTGGGTGTTGGGCAGGACCCTTTAGGTCCTGGAGAACAGGAGCAGAGTTAAAAGGAAAAAGGTAGGAGACAGAGACACAGTTGTTTTATGTTTAATTTAACTAGGCAAGTCAGACCTCTTTGGGATAGGGGACAGCATTTTCACTTTTGGATAAGTAGCGTGCCCAAATTCAACTTCCTGCTATTCATGCTAAGAATACAAGATATGCATATTATTAGTAGATTTGGATAGAAAACACTCTGAAGTTTATAAAACTGTTTGAATCATGTCTGTGAGTATAACAGAATGTTTGTACCAGGCAAAACCCCGAGGCCTAACCATTCAGAAAAAAATAATTGAGGTCACTGTCTATTCAATGAGGTTCCATTGGGGAACTGGATTTCTCAGGCATTTGTTTGCAGTTCCTACCGCTTCCACTGGATGTCACCAATCTTTGGAAAATGGTTGAGGTTATTCCTTTGTGAAATGAAGAGGTACGGCCATCTTGAAACAGTGTAACACTGTTGAGAGTTGGGCAAGACTAGAAAAGTAGCATCAGTTTGTTGTTGTCCTGTATTGAAAACAGACAGACCCGTCTTCAATTTGATCGATTATTAACATTTAAAAATACCTAAAGTTGTATTACAAAAGTAGTTTGAAATGTTTTGGCACTGTTTACAGGTAACTTTTGAGATATTTTGTAGTGACGTTGCGCAAATTGGAAGCTGTTTTTTTTCTGGATCAAACGCGCCAAATAAATGGACCTTTTGGATATATATGGACGGAATTAATCAAACAAAAGGACCATTTGTGTTGTATATTGGAGTGCCACCAAAAGAAGCGAAAGTAAGGCATGATTTATATTTTATTTCTGCCTTTTGTGTAGTGCCTGCAGGGTTGAAATATTATTTCTCACTTTGTTTACTGTTGTCCTATCATCAGATAATAGCTTGTTATGCTTTCACCGAAAAGCCTTTTGAAATCTGACATGTTGGCTGGATTCACAATGAGTGTAGCTTTAATTTGGTATCTTACATGTGTGATTTAATGAAAGTTTGAATTTTATAGTATTTTATTTGAATCTGGCACTCTGCATTTTCCCTGGCAATTGGCCTAGTGGGACATTTGCGTCCCCCCATCCCAGTTAAGAACAATTTCTTCTTTACAATGAATAGCATACCCTGGCCAAACCCAGACAACTGTATGCCCCCCTATGCGACTCCCAATCACAGCCAGATGTCATGCAGTCTGGATTTGAACCAGGGACTACACTGAGATGCAGTGCCTTAGACTGGTGCACCACTTGGGAGCCCACTTGGGTTACACTTTACTGTGAGAAAATGTGATGGATTAGTGCAGTGTTATAAAATAAATTCACAGAGGCCAATCATTTTTACCTGGTTAACTTCTTATGGGCAGGTGGGACGGTGCGAAATACAAACTACAGTATTATAAATATTTAACTTTCATAAAATCACAAGTGTAATACATTACAATTAAGCTTAACTTCTTGTTAATCCAGCCACTGTGTCAGATTCCAAAAAGGCTTTACGGTGAAAGCACACCATGCAAATTTCTGAGGACAGCGCCCTGCATACAAACACATGAAAAACATATTTCGAACCAGGCAGGTGCGACACGACAGTCAGAAATAGCGATATAAAAAATGCCTTACCAATGATGATCTTCTTCTGTTGGCACTCCAAAACATCCCAAATGGTCCTTTTGTTCGACAATGTCCTTCTTTATATCCATAAAAACGTAGTTTAGCTGGCATGCTTCAGTCAATAATCCATCCAGTTTCCCTCCATCAAAATGCATACAAAATGAATCCCAAACGTTACTAATAAACTTTTCCAAACAACTCAAGCGACATTTATAATCAAACCTTAGGTACCCTAATACGTAAATAAACAATACAATTTAAGACGGAGAATTGTTAATGTCTTTACCGGAGAAAAATAACAAAGAACACATTCTCTTCCACGCGTTTGGAAACGCTACAGCCAAAATGGGAGCCACCTAGAAGAACTACAATTTCTGGCCAATTCTTCCAAAAACCAGCCTGCAACTCTTTCTGAAGACTGTTGACATCTAGTGGTACCCCTAGGAACTGAAATATGGTCGGACTTGGCCTTATAATAAAAGTGATAGCAATTGAAAATAGTGGTAGGTTGAATTTTTTTTTTTGGGGGGGGGTGGTTTGTCCTCTGGGTTTCACCTGCCATATCACTTCAATAGACAAACAACAACAATAAGTCAATCACAAATTTGAAGGACTACAGTATATGCAATAATTACATATGCACTTGCATTGTTTACCTCAGTCAACAGCTGCGGCTCCCGTCCATACTCGGTGGAGGCCTGGATGATGTTGTATGCAAAGAGAATTACCTTCAGATTGTTCTCCCACCCTGCCTGGAACCAATTAAGGGACTTGCCCATGGCAGTCTTGAGGGTCTGGTTGGTCCATTCACCAAACCTGGAGGAGGGGGAAGAGCAGCGATATCCAATGACAATGTAAGATACTGAAATATGTCTGATTATGTACCATGGAAAAACAAATTGTAAAAAATATTATAAAGCAAACTATTGGTGACAGAATATAACCTACCTTGTTCCGGCGTTCATGATCTCGGTCACTCAAGATGACCTCAGGAGAACAGTGGGTGTTAAAGCCCTCTCCCGCCTGGGCAAGAGGGGAAATAACTATGTGAGAATGCTCTTCATAGACTACAGCTCAACTTTCAACACCATAGTCCCCTCCAAGCTCATAACCAAGCTCGGGACCCTGGGACTGAAGCCATCTCTGCAACTGGAACCTGGACCTCCTGATGGCCTCTGCCACAGGGGCCTCCCCGTGGTGTGTGCTTAGTCCCGTCCTGTACTCCCTGTTCACCCACAACTGCGTGGCCACGCATGTGTCCAACACCATCATCAAGTTTGCTGACAACACAACAGTGGTAGGCTTGATCACCAATGGTAATGAGACAGCCTACAGGGAGGAGGTCAGAGACATAGCAGTGTGGTACTAGGACAACAACCTGTCCCTCAACATCAGTCATACCAAGGAGCTGATTGTGAACTATAGCAGAAAGAGGGGAGAGCACACCTCAATCTACATCGACCGGGCTATTGTGTAGTGGATCGAGAGCTTCAAGTTCCTTGGCGTCCACATCACTAAGGACTTAACATGGTCCACACACACCTGCGTAGTCATGAAGAGGGCACGGCAGCACCTCTTCCCCTTCAGGAGGCTGAAAAACGTCTCCCACTGTGTCATAATGGGATTGCTAGGGCTGTTGCTAGAACTTGCAAAATTCTGACCGGATTACGTAATGAACCAAAGCGTCTGTTGCTATGCTGGTTGCTTGGAAGGAAGTGAGAAAGAAAAGATGAAAGGGAGAGAGAGGTGGGAAGAGAGTGGAAGATAGATGGAGAGAGAGATAGAGAGCAAGAAACAGAGAAAGACAGCAGTGCAAATCAAATCAAATGTTATTTGTCACATGCGCCAAATACAACCTTACAGTGAAATGCTTACTTTCAAGCCCCTAACCAACAATGCAATTTTAAGAAAATACCTACTAAAAAGTAAGAAAAAATTATAACAAATAATTAAAGAGCTGCAGTAAATAACAATATATACAGGGGGTACCGGTACAGAGTCAAAATGTATTTAGACTTGAGTATTTCAACGACTCTTCTCTTCCAACTTGTTAGGAACCCACAAATTCCACAACAAAACCTAATACACACAATCTAGTAAAGGAATGTGATAAGAATATTTAAGTATGAGCAGTGACAAAGTGGCTAAGATGCAATAGATAGTAAAGAATAGATAGTGAAGTATACAGTATACAGTATATACATATGAGATGAGTAATGCAAGATATGAAACATTATTAAAGTGCCATTATTAAAGTGACTAGTGTTCCATTTATTAAAGTGGCCAATGATATCAAGTCTGTAGGTAGGCAGCAGCCTCTCTGTGCTAGTGGTGGCTGTTTAACAATCTGATGGCCTTGAGATCAAAGCTGTTTTTCAGACTCTCTGTCTCAGCTTTGATGTACCTGTACTGACATCGCCTTCTGGATGGAAGCCGGGTGAACAGGTGGTGACTCGGTTGGTTATTGTCTTTGATTATCTTTTTTGCCTTCCTGTGACTTCATGGTGGTGTAAGTGTCCTGGAGGGGAGGTAGTTTGCCCCCAGTGATGCGGTGTGCAGACCTCACCACCCTCTGGGGTGCTCTCTTGGCTGTTTTCTGAAGTCCACGATCATCTCTTTTGTTTTGTTGACATAGAGTGAGAGGTTATTTTCCTGACACAACACTCCGAGGGCCATCACCTCCTCCCTGTAGGCTGTCTCGTCATTGTTGGTAGTCAAGCTTACCACTGTAGTGTCATCTGAAAACTTGATGATTGAGTTGGAGGCGTGCATGGCCACGCAGTCATGGAACAGGTCCAGATGGGATAGGGCAGTGTGTAGGTGATATGATCCTTGACTAGTCTCTCAAAGCACTTCATGATAACAGAAGTGAGTGCTACGGGGCTATAGTCATTTAGTTCAGTTACCTTAGCTTTCTTGGGAACAGGAACAATGGTGGCCACGTTGAAGAATGTGGGGACAACAGACTGGGATAGGGATTGATTGAATATGTCCGTAAACACACCAGCCAGTTGGTCTGTGCATGCTCTGAGGATGTCGTCTGGGCCGGCAGCCTTGCGAGGGTTAACACATTTAAATGTTTTACTCAGCCACAGAGAAGGAGAGCTCACAGTCTTTGTTTTAGTGGCACTGTATTGTCCAAGGAAGCTGTTCAATCTGTCTGGGAGCAAGACGTCGATGTCCGCGACAGGGCTGGTTTTCTTTTTATGATCTGTGATTGTCTGTAAACCCTGCCACATACGTCTTGTGTTTGAGCCGCTGAAATGCGACTTCACTTTGACTCTATACTGACACTTTGCTTTTTTGATTGCCTTATGGAGGGAATAACTACACTGTTTGTATTCGGCCATGTTTCCAGTCGACTTGCCATGATTAAATGCAGAGGTACGTGCTTTCAGTTTTGAGCAAATGCTGCCATCAATCCACGGTTTCTGGTTAGGGAAGGTTTTAATAGTCACAGTGGGTACAACATCTCCTATACACTTCCTGATAAACTCGCTCACCGAGTCAGCGTGTTGTTAAGGGATTTTTTTTTTAATCTATAATGACTAATTATGTATACATTTCAATCAGGATGTACTAATCATTTTACATTTTACATTTAAGTCATTTAGCAGACGCTCTTATCCAGAGCGACTTACAAATTGGTGCATTCACCTTATGACATCCAGTAGAATAGTCACTTCAGAATGTATATCAGAATACTATTATGTTACTGTATATGCACTAATCAGAATACTATTATGTTACTGTATATGTATGAATTTTCTTTCTTAATCCTAGTACTGAATATAATGTGTGTAAATATAATCAAGGATTAGAACAATGACGGTCTGTTCCTTGGTAGAAATGAATGAACTAAATCTTCAGACTGGCTAGAATGCTTATCTACACAAGAAGACCTTGGCTCATAAATGATACTAAATTGGTAGAGAGACGATGTGGGAAGGCTTGAGATACTGCCTTTGTACCAGGGTGGGAGAAGAGACAGGTTGGTACTGGAACTAATGACGTCATTTTCAGTTTATAACCTGTGGTAAACTGTATCGTGTTCAGTACTCTCGTGAATAAAGGCTGCTATTTGACTTTAAGACCGGGCTCTGTCCATTTCTATAAAATAAGGGTCATACAAATTCTTATGAATTGACAGAGTGTTTAATTTTAATTGGGTATTAAAACAGAGGAATTAAATTCCTGCAACACGTGTACATCAATGTTATTGTCTGAGGCTACCCGGAACATATCCCAGTCCATGTGATCGAAGCATTCGTGAAGTGTGGAATCCGATTGGCTATTTGTATGTGTGTGTGTGTGTGTGTGTGTGTGTGTTTACCCGACCGCAATTGCTAATAACCCAACCACCCGACTACATGTGAAAATCTGAGGCCGGTACCCAACCCTAACCCACAAATATAGAAAATGCGCTATAGGCTACAGTCCAAAATGGCAGAAAGATTCTTTGACAGAGGGTGCATAATTTATTTGCCTAATTTAGATCTGTTTCCGCTTATAATTTAACTACATTTTGGTAGGCTATATGTTACATTTACATTTACATTTAAGTCATTTAGCAGACGCTCTTATCCAGAGCGACTTACAAATTGGTGCATTCACCTTATGACATCCAGTAGAACAGCCACTTTACAATAGTGCATCTAAACCTTTTAAGGGGGGGGGGGTGAGAAGGATTACTTATCCTATCCTAGGTATTCCTTAAAGAGGTGGGGTTTCAGGTGTCTCCGGAAGGTGGTGATTGACTCCGCTGTCCTGGCGTCGTGAGGGAGTGTGTTCCACCATTGGGGAGCCAGAGCAGCGAACAGTTTTGACTGGGCTGAGAGGGAACTGTACTTCCTCAGTGGTAGGGAGGCGAGCAGGCCAGAGGTGGATGAACGCAGTGCCCTTGTTTGGGTGTAGGGCCTGATCAGAGCCTGGAGGTACTGAGGTGCCGTTCCCCTCACAGCTCCGTAGGCAAGCACCATGGTCTTGTAGCGGATGCGAGCTTCAACTGGAAGCCAGTGGAGAGAGCGGAGGAGCGGGGTGACGTGAGAGAACTTGGGAAGGTTGAACACCAGACGGGCTGCGGCGTTCTGGATGAGTTGTAAGGGTTTAATGGCACAGGCAGGGAGCCCAGCCAACAGCGAGTTGCAGTAATCCAGACGGGAGATGACAAGTGCCTGGATTAGGACCTGCGCCGCTTCCTGTGTGAGGCAGGGTCGTACTCTGCGGATGTTGTAGAGCATGAACCTACAGGAACGGGACACCGCCTTGATGTTAGTTGAGAACGTCAGGGTGTTGTCCAGGATCACGCCAAGGTTCTTAGCGCTCTGGGAGGAGGACACAATGGAGTTGTCAACCGTGATGGCGAGATCATGGAACGGGCAGTCCTTCCCCGGGAGGAAGAGGAGCTCCGTCTTGCTGAGGTTCAGCTTGAGGTGGTGATCCGTCATCCACACTGATATGTCTGCCAGACATGCAGAGATGCGATTCGCCACCTGGTCATCAGAAGGGGGAAAGGAGAAGATTAATTGTGTGTCGTCTGCATAGCAATGATAGGAGAGACCATGTGAGGTTATGACAGAGCCAAGTGACTTGGTGTATAGCGAGAATAAGAGAGGGCCTAGAACAGAGCCCTGGGGGACACCAGTGGTGAGAGCGCGTGGTGAGGAGACAGATTCTCGCCACGCCACCTGGTAGGAGCGACCTGTCAGGTAGGACGCAATCCAAGCGTGGGCCGCGCCGGAGATGCCCAACTCGGAGAGGGTGGAGAGGAGGATCTGATGGTTCACAGTATCGAAGGCAGCCGATAGGTCTAGAAGGATGAGAGCAGAGGAGAGAGAGTTAGCTTTAGCAGTGCGGAGCGCCTCCGTGATACAGAGAAGAGCAGTCTCAGTTGAATGACTAGTCTTGAAACCTGACTGATTTGGATCAAGAAGGTCATTCTGAGAGAGATAGCGGTAGAGCTGGCCAAGGACGGCACGCTCAAGAGTTTTGGAGAGAAAAGAGAGAAGGGATACTGGTCTGTAGTTGTTGACATCGGAGGGATCGAGTGTAGGTTTTTTCAGAAGGGGTGCAACTCTCGCTCTCTTGAAGACGGGAGGGACGTAGCCAGCGGTCAGGGATGAGTTGATGAGCGAGGTGAGGTAAGGGAGAAGGTCTCCGGAAATGGTCTGGAGAAGAGAGGAGGGGATAGGGTCAAGTGGGCAGGTTGTTGGGCGGCCGGCCGTCACAAGACGCGAGATTTCATCTGGAGAGAGAGGGGAGAAAGAGGTCAGAGCATAGGGTAGGGCAGTGTGAGCAGAACCAGCGGTGTCGTTTGACTTAGCAAACGAGGATCGGATGTCATCGACCTTCTTTTCAAAATGGTTGACGAAGTCATCTGCAGAGAGGGAGGAGGGGGGGGGGGGATTCAGGAGGGAGGAGAAGGTGGCAAAGAGCTTCCTAGGGTTAGAGGCAGATGCTTGGAATTTAGAATGGTAGAAAGTGGCTTTAGCAGCAGAGACAGAGGAGGAAAATGTAGAGAGGAGCCAGTGAAAGGATGCCAGGTCCGCAGGGAGGCGAGTTTTCCTCCATTTCCGCTCGGCTGCCCGGAGCCCTGTTCTGTGAGCTCGCAATGAGTCGTCGAGCCACGGAGCGGGAGGGGAGGACCGAGCCGGCCTGGAGGATAGGGGACATAGAGAGTCAAAGGATGCAGTAAGGGAGGAGAGGAGGGTTGAGGAGGCAGAATCAGGAGATAGGTTGGAGAAAGTTTGAGCAGAGGGAAGAGATGATAGGATGGAAGAGGAGAGAGTAGCGGGGGAGAGAGAGCGAAGGTTGGGACGGCGCGATACCATCCGAGTAGGGGCAGTGTGGGAAGTGTTGGATGAGAGCGAGAGGGAAAAGGATACAAGGTAGTGGTCGGAGACTTGGAGGGGAGTTGCAATGAGGTTAGTGGAAGAACAGCATCTAGTAAAGATGAGGTCAAGCATATTGCCTGCCTTGTGAGTAGGGGGGGAAGGTGAGAGGGTGAGGTCAAAAGAGGAGAGGAGTGGAAAGAAGGAGGCAGAGAGGAATGAGTCAAAGGTAGACGTGGGGAGGTTAAAGTCGCCCAGAACTGTGAGAGGTGAGCCGTCCTCAGGAAAGGAGCTTATCAAGGCATCAAGCTCATTGATGAACTCTCCGAGGGAACCTGGAGGGCGATAAATGATAAGGATGTTAAGCTTGAAAGGGCTGGTAACTGTGACAGCATGGAATTCAAAGGAGGCAATAGACAGATGGGTAAGGGGAGAAAGAGAGAAAGACCACTTGGGAGAGATGAGGATCCCGGTGCCACCACCCCGCTGACCAGAAGCTCTCGGGGTGTGCGAGAACACGTGGGCGGACGAGGAGAGAGCAGTAGGAGTAGCAGTGTTATCTGTGGTGATCCATGTTTCCGTCAGTGCCAAGAAGTCAAGGGACTGGAGGGAGGCATAGGCTGAGATGAACTCTGCCTTGTTCTTAGCGCTCTGGGAGGAGGACACAATGGAGTTGTCAACCGTGATGGCGAGATCATGGAACGGGCAGTCCTTCCCCGGGAGGAAGAGCAGCTCCGTCTTACATGTTAGTCAACTTGTCTATAATTAGATACATGCATCTTCTTTTCTGCCATTATATGTTGCCCTGGAAGACTAAATAAACCCTTGCTCACCAGTATAATGTCATAAATTATAGAATTAATACTTCGATCTAGTTGACATTGGCAAAGTTTTCTGTTGACTATGCTTCTTTTGAGGAGCAAAGACGTTTAGGGAAGGGGGAGGAAATAACTGAACATAAAAAAAATTCTAAATGACATCCGTAAGGAAATGGAAAGCTGTGAATATGACCCAACCTGTTTCTTATAAGTTTTCAGTTCGGCTCGGATGCATATTTTATGTGGTTGAAATACTATCAGCTTTTATGATGCTGATAAAGATAGGGACCTTCTGTAGAGATGCTAACTTCGCTTTCACATTCTCTCAAGATTCTGAAATAAATCAATCATATTTCTCGACTCCTGTTCCCGAGTCAAAATGTACATTTGGTGTATAATTTTACTGCAAGAAATCCTTAATTCTGCAGGAGTTAATATTAAGACTGTGTGAGAGGCTAAAGACCTATAGTCACTATCCAGATTTCAGTTTTCATTTAACCTGTGGCTAAAGTTCGCTTGACTTGCCATAGGCCCATTTGAAGTCCCCATCTTGTGACTGTCAAAGTTTTTTAGCGCTTCACAATCATCTCACATGGCACTGCTACTGTATCATCTTCTTTTACCACTTCACTAATACTTTCCCAAACATTACCTTTCTGGCCTTCCCTTCTCTATACTTCTGGCCCTTCTTTGGACACTGTGTAACTTCTTATGGCTAGGGGTTCTGCCAGCAGCACGCCTCGACAACATTCCGCTGAAAAGGCAACCCGCGAAATTCAAAATATTTTTTAGAAGTATGTAACATTCATACATTAACAAGTGCAATACACCAAATGAAAGATACACTTCTTGTTAATCTACTCATTGTGTCCGATGTCAAAAAGGCTTTACAGTGAAAGCACAACATATGATTATGTTTGGTCAGAGCCTAGTCACGAAAACACACACAGCCATTTTTCCAGCCAAAGAGAGGAGTCACAAAAAGCAGAAATATAGATAAAATTAATCACTAGCCTTTGATGATCTTCATCAGAAGACACTCATAGGACTTCATGTTACACAATGCATGTATGATTTGTTCGATAAAAGGCATATTTATATCCAAAAATCTCAGTTTACATTGGCACGTTAAGTTCAGTAATGTTTTGCTTCCAAAACAACCAGTGATTTTGCAGAGAGCCACATCAATTTACAGAAATACTCACAATAAACATTGATAAAAGATACAAGTGTTATTCACAGAATTAAAGATATACTTCTCCTTAATGCAACCGCTGTGTCAGATTTCAAAAGAACTTTACGGAAAAAGCAAACCATGCAATAATCTGAACACGACACTCAGACAACAAATCAAGCCAAACAGATATCTGCCATGTTGGAGTCAACAGAAGTTAGAAATAGCATTAGAAATATTGACTTACCTTTGATGATCTTCATCAGAATGCACTCCCAGGATTCCAGTTCCACAAATAAATGTTTGATTTGTTCGATAAAGTTCATCTTTATTTCCAAATACCTCCTTTTTGTTTGATGACTCGCAATCACTAGTCGCAATCACTAGGATCAGAAGAAAAGTCAAAAGGTTCCGTTACAGTCCATAGAAACATGTCAAACTAAGTATAGAATCAATCTTTACGATGTTTTTAACATAAATCTTTAATAATGTTCCAACAGGAGAATTCCTTTGTCTTCAGAAATGCAATGGAACTCAAGCTAACTATCACGTGAACACCCGTCACCAGCTCGTGGCACTCTGCTAGACCACTGACTCAAAGAGCCCTCATTCCCCCCTTCTTCACAGTAGAAGCATCAAACAAGGTTCTAAAGACTGTTGACATCTAGTGGAAGCCTTAGGAAGTGCAATTTGACCCCATAGACACTGTGTATTCGATAGGCCTTCAAGAGTTGAAAAACTACAAACCTCAGATTTCCCAAATCCTGGTTGGATTTTTCTCAGGTTTTCACCTGCCATATGAGTTCTGTTATACTCACAGACATCATTCAAACAGTTTTAGAAACTTCAGAGTGTTCTATCAAAATCTACCAATAATATGCATATATTAGCAACTGGGATTGAGTAGCAGGCAGTTTACTCTGGGTACGCTTTTCATCCAAACGTGAAAATGCTGCCCCCTATCCCAAACAGGTTAACAACCCTCCAGACGAGCTTCAATGCCATACAACTCTCCTTCCGTGGCCTCCAACTCTTAAGTACAAGTAAATACAAATACGTAGATGTCTGGTTAGACTGTAAACTTTCCTTCCAGACTCACATCAAACATCTCCAATCCAAGGTTAAATCTATAATTGGCTTCCTATTTCGCAACAAAGCATTCTTCACTCATGCTGCCAAACATACCCTCGTAAAACTGACCATCCTACCGATCCTCGACTTTGGCAATGTCATTTACAAAATAGCCTCCAATACCCTACTCAATAAATTGGATGCAGTCTATCACAGTGCCATCCGTTTTGCCACTAAAGCCCCATATACTACCCACCACTGCGACCTGTACGCACCAGTTGTCAGAGCAGCTCACAGATCACTGCACCTGTACATAGCCCATATATAATTTAGCCCAAACAACTACCTCTTCCCCTACTGTATTTATTAATTTATTTTGCTTCTTATGAACCCCATTATTAATATTTCTACTTTGCACATTCTTCCACTGCAAATCTACCATTCCAGTGTTTTACTTGCTATATTGTATTTACTTCGCCACCATGGCCTTGCCTTTACCTCCCTTATCTAACCTCATTTGCTCACATCGTATATAGACTTGTTTATACTGTATTATTGACTGTATGTTTGTTTTACTCCATGTGTAACTCTGTGTCTTTGTATGTGTCGAACTGCTTTGCTTTATCTTGGCCAGGTCGCAATTGTAACTTGCCTACCTGGTTTAAATAAAGGTGAAATCAAATAAAATAAAATAAATGCCCCTTTTGCAGATTTTCTCTTATTGAATTAAACTCCAACATAGTCCTTTTCTGATTCAGAAGGGTTGGGTTAAATGCAGAAGACACATTTCAGTTGAATGCAGTAACTGCAACTGACTAGGTATCCCCCTTTCCCTTTCTCTTTCCCTTTTGCCTCAGCTGAACATTCACTTTTTCTGTCTGTTCCCAAAAGCATTTGGCGATTGGAGTGTAGGCTATTTGGTGCGCGTGAAGCGGACAGATGGTGTTCTTCCTCTCTCTATAACAAAGTAATTTTGTGACCATCAACAAAATGAAGATTCAATTCAGGACTGCAGCGAGCCCTCGTGTTTCTGCTGTGTGCATTTGAGTTTCATCACAATGGAATCATTTGAAAGCTCTAGAATGATAACGGCAGGGTAGCCTAGTGGTTAGAGCGTTGGACTAGTAACCGGAAGGTTGCAAGTTCAAACCCCCGAGCTGACAAGGTACAAAATCTGTCGTTCTGCCCCTGAACAGGCAGTTAACCCACTGTTCCCAGGCCGTCATTGAAAATAAGAATTTGTTCTTAACTGACTTGCCTGGTTAAATAAAGGTAAAATAAAAAAAAAATAACCTCTGACAAAATAAAAGGAAAGTAGTTATAGTACATGTGTGTACGAGAGAGAGAGAGAAACTCAAACCCTAACGTCTGCCTGGCCCACCACTCCACCATGAACTATAGCAGCCATTACAACCAGATCTACCTCTACAAGAGATCAGTACCCACCTTTGCCAGGACGCCACAGAGCCCCAGGACAGCAACACAATTAGACCCAACCAAATCATGAGCTAACAAAAAATATAATTACTTGACACATTGGAAGGAATTTACAACAGAAAAACTAAGCAAACTGGAATGCTATTTGGCCCCAAACAGAGAGTACACAGTGGCAGAATACCTGACCACTGTGACTGACCCAAAATTAAGGACATCTTTGACTATATAATAGACCCACAAAGAATTTGAAAACAAATTCAATTACCAGAGTGTGCAATCACAGCTGCAAAATGTGTGACCTGTTGCCACAAGAAAAGGTCAATCAGTGAAAAACTAATACCATTGTAAATACAACCTATATTTATGTTTAATTATTTTCCATTTTGTAGTTTAACTATTGCACATCATTACAACACTGTATATATACATAATATGACATTTGAAATGTATTTTGGAAGTGTGAGTGCAATGTTTACCTTTTGTATTGTTTATTTCACTTTTGTTTATTGTCAATTTCACTTGCCTTGGCAATGTAAACATATTGCGGGGGGCTTTTTTAGAAACGTTTGCAAATGTATTCCAACAAAACAAACACCTTATTTACATAAGTATTCAGACCCTTTTGTATTGTTTATTTCACTTTTGTTTATTGTCAATTTCACTTGCCTTCATTAAACATATTGCGGGGTGCTTTTTATGAAACATTTGCAAATGTATTCCAACAAAACAAACACCTTATTTACATAAGTATTCAGACCTTTTGTATTGTTTATTTCACTTTTGTTTATTGTCAATTTCACTTGCCTTGGCAATGTAAACATATTGCGGGGGGCTTTTTTAGAAACGTTTGCAAATGTATTCCAACAAAACAAACACCTTATTTACATAAGTATTCAGACCCTTTTGTATTGTTTATTTCACTTTTGTTTATTGTCAATTTCACTTGCCTTGGCAATGTAAACATATTGCGGGGGGCTTTTTTAGAAACGTTTGCAAATGTATTCCAACAAAACAAACACCTTATTTACATAAGTATTCAGACCCTTTTCTATGTGCAAATAAAGCCCTTAAATAAAAATTGAAATTGAGAGAGAGAGAGAGAGAGAGATCATGTCTTAGGGAAAACGTGTGAGGAAGAGCAAGCGAGAGGGTTCACGAGAGAGACCGAGAGGGTGAGTTACCATCCATGACTGGAGGGAGTAAGTTCCCATGTCTCCAGTGAGGTGATGGGTTATCAGTATTGTTTTGGCAGCCAGCGATGCCAAGGAAAGCCATCACACGAACAAATGAATTAGCCTCCCACAACAATGGGCCTTGAGCTGTTTCCGTCTCTCTCTCTCCCTCCCTTTCTTTCTATAATGCATTCTGTTCACCATTGAGCCCTGGCAAGCTCTCTGCAACAAGACCTGTGTGTGTCTATGTGTGTGTGCGCCAATGTAATAAACATCTCATTACAATGTCCCAGGTCCTGGTTGTTAATTCTATTTGTATAAAGCCTCTTTGTCTTCTTGCCCTCTCCTGCCTCCTGCCACTGTTTTCATGTTCTAATCTTTATTTACACCAGTGAAATAATGCTCACCTAGTCTCTCACTCAGTCAGCATTTAGCAACCCCATTGGATTGCGATTTGGTTATTTCTCTCTCTCTCTCTCTCTCTCTCTCTCTCTCTCTCTCTCTTCTCTCTCTCTCTCTCTCTCTCTCTCTCTCTCTCTCTCTCTCTCTCTCTCTCTCTCTCTCTCTCTCTCTCTCTCTCTCTCTCTCTCTCTCTCTCTCTCTCTCTCTCTCTCTCTCTCTCTCTCTCTCTCTCTCTCTCTCTCTCTCTCTCTCTCTCTCTCTCTCTCTCTCTCTCTCTCTCTCTCCTTCCCTCTTGCTCTGTCTGTCCCTCCCTCTGTCAATTAAATAACATTTCAATTTAAGGGGCTTTATTGGCATGGAAACATATGTTACCATTGCCAAAGCAAGTGAAGTAGATAATATATAAAAGTGAAATAAACAATAAAAATGAACTGCAAACATTAATCTCACAGAAGTCCCAAAAGAATAAAGCTATTACAAATGTAGTATTATGTACATATACAGTGTTGTAACGTTGTGGAAATGGTTGTAATTTTGGTTGGGTCTAATTGTGCTGCTGTCCTGGGGCTCTGTGGGGTGTGTTTGTGTTTGTGAACAGAGCCCCAGGACCAGCTTGCTTAGGGGACTCTTCTCCAGGTTCATCTCTCTGTAGGTGATGGCTTTGTTATGGAAAGTTTGGGAATCGCTTCCAACCTCACTGAGCTCGAGCTGTTTTGCAAGGAGGAATGGGAAAAAATTTCAGTCTCTCGATGTGCAAAACTGATAGAGACATACCCCAAGCGACGTACAGCTGTAATCGCAGCAAAAGGTGGCGCTACAAAGTATTAACTTAAGGTGGCTGAATAATTTTGCACGCCCAATTTTTCAGTTTTTGATTCGTTAAAAAAGTTTGAAATATCCAATAAATGTCGTTCCACTTCATGATTGTGTCCCACTTGTTGTTGATTCTTCACAAAAAAATACAGTTTTATATCTTTATGTTTGAAGCATGAAATGTGGCAAAAGGTCGCAAAGTTCAAGGGGGCCGAATACTTTCGCAAGGCACTGTATTTTGTCCAGGATGTTGTCTAAAAGGGATTGAATTTGTTGTTTCCACACTACATTCCTTAACATTTCTTAATATTACTCAGTTCCTTTGGCTTTGATGGCTCGTGATTGAGTATTGCTCTGTTTAAGTAGACTGTGATTTTGATGTGATCTGATAGGAGTGTCAGTGGGCTGACTGTGAACGCACTGAGAGACTCTAGGTTGAGATCAATGATAAAGTAGTCTAGAGTACTACTGCCAAGAGATGAGCTATAGGTTTACCTACCATAGGAGTCTCCTCGAAGCCTACCATTGACTATGGACAGACCCAGCATGCGACAGAGCTGTAGGAGTTGTGACCCGTTTTTGTTGGTTATGTTGTTATAGTTGTGCCTAGGGGGGCATACGGGGGAGGGAATGCTGTCACCTCCAGGCAGGTGTTTGTCCCCCTGTGTGCTGAAGGTGTCAGGTTCTTGTCCGGTTCTGGCATTTAGGTCGCCACAGACTAGTACATGTCCCTGGGCCTGGAAATGATTGATTTCCCCCTCCAGGATGGAGAAGCTGTCTTCATTAAAGTATGGGGATTCTAGTGGGGGGATATAGGTAGCACATAGGAGGACATTTTTTCTATGTTAAAACCTGTTTGAGATAGGGGGCAGTATTTTTACGTTCGGATGAAAAGAGTGCCCAGAGTAAACTGCCCGCTACTCAGGCCCAGATGCTAAGATATGCATATTATTAGTAGATTTGGATAGAAAACACTCTGGAGTTTCTAAAACTGTTTGAATGATGTCTGTGAGTATAAGAGAACTCACATGGCAGGCGAAAAGTGGGAAATCTGAGGTTTGTAGTTTTTCAAGTAATTTCCTATCCAATATACAGTGTCTATGGGGTCATATTGCACTTCCTAAGGCTTCCACTAGATGTCAACAGTCTTTAGAACCTTGTTTCAAGCTTCTACTATGAAGGGGTGTTTGACTAAGGGGTCTGGCAGAATGCCATGAGCTAAGTCACCCGTGCGGCCGTGATAGGGAGCTGCGTTCCTTTCCTTTTCTAAAGACAAAGGAATTGTCCAGGTGAAACATTATTGAAGATTTATGATAAAAAAAACACCCTAAAGATTGATTCTATACATCGTTTGGCATGTTTCTACAAACTGTAATAGAGCCTTTCTGACTTTTCGTCTGGACTTTCGTCTGTACTTGCCCGCGCCTTGCGAATTTTCATTGGTGAACTAAACGCGCTAACAAAAAGGAGGTATTTGGACATGAAGATGAACTTTATCGAACAAAACGGACATTTATTGTGGAACTGTGATTCCTGGGAGTGCTTTCTAATGAAGATCATCAAAGGTAAGTGAATATTTATAACTCTATTTCTGACTTTCACTGACTCCACAACATGGCGGGTATCTGTATGGCCTGTTTTTGTGGCTGGGCGCTGTACTCAGATTATTGCATGGTATGTTTTTTCCGTAAAGCTTTATTGAAATCTGATACTGCGGTTGCATTAAGGAGAAGTATATCTTTAATTCTATGCATAACACTTGTATCTTTTTTATTTTAAATTAAATGATTTACATTTTCCCCCCTTTTTCTCTCCAATTTCGTGGTATCCAATTGTTAGTAGTTACTATCTTGTCTCATCGCTACAACTCCCATACGGGCTTGGGAGGTACGAAGGTCGAAAGCCATTCGTCCTCTGAATCACAACCCAACCAAGCCGCACTGCTTCTTAACACAGTGCGCATCCAACCCGGAAGCCAGCCACACCAATGTGTCAGAGGAAACACCGTGCACCTAGCGACCTGGTCAGCGTGCACTGCGCCCGGCCCGCCACAGGAGTCGCTAGTGCACAATGAGACAAGGATATCCCGGGCAAACCCTCCCTAACCCGGACGACGCTAGTCTAATTGTGCGTCGCCCCATTGACCTTACGGTGGCAGCCGGCGGGGACAGAGCCTGGGCTCAAACCCAGAGTCTCTGGTGGGACAGCTAGTGCTGTGATGCAGTGCCTGAGACCACTGCACCACCCTTGTATCTTTTATCAACGTTTATGATGAGTATTTCTGTAAATTGATGTGGCTCTCTGCAAATTTGCCGTAAGTTTTCGAGGCACAACATTACTGAAAATAACGCACCAATGTAAACTGAGATTTTTGGATATCAATATAGCGGAACCCCAAGCCTTCAGATCATTTCCTTTTGAATATATAACCAAATGTAAAATGTTCCTGTTTTGACTAATTTAATGGGGTGGGTTAGATCTGCTCTATACCAAATTAGAATACCCCCTTAGTCTCTTCCCTGTTTCACACCTGGTAGTTTGGTGGATGTGACTACCAGCTCCCTGTAACCTAGAGGGCAACCAGTGGGTCCGTCTCCTCTATACCAGGTTTCTTGTAGGATGACAGTGGCTGTATTTACGATTTCTTCAGGCCAAAGGCAGATGACCTCAGGTCCCGCAGTTCTGGGCGGGGTGTCTATTGATCTATTGCTCCTGTGTGAAGTGTTGGGGCTGCGTTTTAGAGGGATATCCTTTAGGGTCCGGGAGAAGGTGAGCAATGCTGCCTTGTATAGGTGGACCTGGTCATAAAGGCTGTTCAAGTCCAGGGTGGAGTGGTGGGCCAGGTGAACATTTGGTTTTGAGGGACATTACTTGCTTTTACCTGCTGTATGGTAGCAGGGTGGATATAACCACTTGTGCATTGGGGAAAATAGAATAAACTTTTTCTATCACTCCTTTGAGTGCTGTGGCCACCCTTTCCTGCTGGGCTCTCAGGTCGTTTGTGCCTGTGTGTATGATTATGTGGATAAGTGAACCTAGTTGGTCCTCAGACAGAAGGTCTGGGGTGCGCTGGGTGTTTGGACACCAGAGTTTAGACACACTGTGTTTGGGAAAACTTTTTTTTAAAATTGTAAATATTTCCCATTTTGAGTCCATAAGGAGTACAATCTGTATCTTGTGTTTGTCCTCAGTGGGTGTGGAGGGGCTTGTCAGGAGGGCTGTCAGGGTGGCTGACAGAGGGGGTGCTCAGAGGTCCTCTAGGCTACGGGTTCTTCATTTGTCTGTCCCGCTGTGATTTCGAGGCTATGGTCAGGGTCTGGGGTGGACTGTCCCGCTGTGATGTCGAGGCTATGGTCAGGGTCTGGGGTGGACTGTCCCGCTGTGATGTCGAGGCTATGGTCAGGGTCTGGGGTGGACTGTCCCGCTGTGATGTCGAGGCTATGGTCAGGGTCTGGGGTGGACTGTCCCGCTGTGATGTCGAGGCTATGGTCAGGGTCTGGGGTGGACTGTCCCGCTGTGATGTCGAGACTATGGTCAGGGTCTGGGGTGGACTGTCCCGCTGTGGTGTCGAGGCTATGGTCAGGGTCTGGGGTGGACTGTCCCGCTGTGATGTCGAGGCTATGGTCAGGGTCTGGGGTGGACTGTCCCGCTGTGGTGTCGAGGCTATGGTCAGGGTCTGGGGTGGACTGTCCTGCTGTGATGTCGAGGCTATGGTCAGGGTCTGGGGTGGACTGTCCCGCTGTGGTGTCGAGGCTATGGTCAGGGTCTGGGGTGGACTGTCCCGCTGTGATGTCGAGACTATGGTCAGGGTCTGGGGTGGACTGTCCCGCTGTGGTGTCGAGGCTATGGTCAGGGTCTGGGGTGGACTGTCCTGCTGTAATGTCGAGGCTATGGTCAGGGTCTGGGGTGGACTGTCCCGCTGTGGTGTCGAGGCTATGGTCAGGGTCTGGGGTGGACTGTCCCGCTGTGATGTCGAGGCTATGGTCAGGGTCTGGGGTGGACTGTTTTGCTGTGGTGTCGAGGCTATGGTCAGGGTCTGGGGTGGACTGTCCCGCTGTGATGTCGAGGCTATGGTCAGGGTCTGGGGTGGACTGTCCCGCTGTGATGTCGAGGCTATGGTCAGGGTCTGGGGTGGACTGTTTTGCTGTGGTGTCGAGACTTTTGTTCGGTAGCTGAGGTGGGCTGTTGGCTACTCTGCTGACTACTCTGTCTGTCTCTGTCTCATTTCTCTGTGATCCCTCCCTTTGTGCCCCCCGCACCCCCACCCCTCTCTCTCCAAGTTCATTTGGGATTTCATTCCACACTGCTATTGCCCTCCTGCATGTAGATTAAGTCATTTGTTTTAATTATTTATTTTTGCAGTTTGTATTAGACCACTTAACCATATTATTCTCAAAGTTTGTCAACGAGTGCATCCTTCCTCGAGCCCCAGGGGAAAAAGCGGTAAAAAGGAAAAGAGAGAGACTTGAACAACTGAAATATGCGACAGACGCAGAAAATGTATTCATGAGATATTTCCTTTGCTAGGGTGCTTGAGGCAGAATGAACACTGTGTCTCTATTCAATTATAAGCAGTGTGGGAGAAACACACATGCAAGTAGACACACACACACACACCCATACAGACACACACGCTGTAAGCAGTGTCTGGTCATTAAACACTGACATTATACACAGGAGGAGATCCCTGCAGGTGCAGTTTACCAGAATTTAGTTAACGTCCTCCTCTTTTTTCTCTCTCTCTTTCCCTGTCTCTCACTCACACTCTCAGTCTCTCTATCTCTGCCTGAGTCTTCTTCTCAATCCCACATTGTGAAACCTATTTAGATGTTTAGAATGAAGCAGGATTCCAGTTGTTACCTGTGTGTGTGATGGATCCACAGCCTGTACTCTATCCCAGCCCATGTAGCGTAGCTTCGCAGCTTCTTGTCCTTCTTGTCTGCCTGGCATGACATCACCTTCCCTGACACCTGAACTATCTGTCACCTCCAGAGCTGAGCCTTTCTGCTTTAGTGCTACTGACAGTCAGCTTCTGGGTAGCATTTTTGGTTTGGTTGGAAGACACTAGAGTACAGTAACACCATATTATCAAATGGTCATTTTGATGAAATTAATCTATTAGTCGTGAATGGTTAAAAATATGAAAATCATGTTCTTGGCCATACTTTAGCAAAACACATACACCCACAACATAATGGATGCAGAAGAAAACCATGTGGTATACGCTACTGTCTACTCTGTTATGTATTCTGTAGTGAGGGAAATTACATTTTGAGACTGTGGAACTATAAGGTTCTCTCTGCATTTGTATTTGTTATTAGTTATTAACATAGCTTTGTTCTGTTCAATGTTCTCTAGCTGTATAGTACTCTAAATACCCCCATTCATGTTGTTAAGTTCAAAACAATACAATATATAAATGACTGACACCATTCAAACCAATAAGGGTTCGGAACTTTAACCATTTCAAGCGTGAGTTCCAAATATCTCTAAAAGTCGCCCCAGCTAGTGTTTTTATGTGCATGATGTCAGAATGCACTCACTGTTCCAAAATGTGATTGTTACGCAACAGGACAGTTAACCAGCGCTGCCCTCAAACCAAAGCACGCTATGTTGCCTGCTAATTATCTATAGGCTTTGTTTCAACTTGACAATTTTGTAAGGTTAGGCAGTAGGCTTTTATTTGGGGCAATGATCTGTGAGGTGATACATTTTATTTGCTTTGTGATTTGTCAAAAAACTGTAAATGACTTGTCAAATCATGTGCTCCGGTACTTGTATACACTGTAACAAGTACATGGAAGATTTTTAATATGCTGAAAAGCGACCAAACTAAGCTAATATGTTTTAGGCAATGGGCACAGCCATCTTTGACTTTGACTTTGCTTATTTGCGTCTTAGAGTGAAGGGCATTCTGGGATTAGGGAGTTTTCGCTAGTCAAACATAAACAAACATGGCTGTCATCATAACGAATTTAACTGCTGTTAGCTTAGCTGACATGCATCTCTTTTCTAAACAGTATTACATTTCTCCCTTGTGCTCACCAGAGATGAAGTATATTGTAAACAATTCTAGCTGTTAGGTCGCTAACTTATGTTTTATTTTTTTGTCAGCACTACCTGTTATTTAGTCTGGTTTATGGAATGAGTTTGGCTGTGGATGTGTGATGCTTGAATGATGAAGTTAGCCCTGTTCTTATGTTCTTAAACTTATGTTTTATTTTTTTTTGTCAGCACTACCTGTTATTTAGTCTGGTTTATGGAATGAGTTTGGCTGTGGATGTGTGATGCTTGAATGATGAAGTTCACATTTATCTTTACAATAAAAGGTGAAATTGAGGAATAAAGTTGTGAAGACCTTCATTTCCCATCAGTACAAAACATTGTTTAGATGCTTTTCTGACAACAATGCTGTTTAGACGTGTTTGTCGCATCATACGTTCTGTTGCTACTGTTCCAATGACATATTTGCGATGGTACGCTGCAGGGACCACTCAACAACGATCACAAATATGGCTTAAAGACAATTATTTCAGAATCATGTTTTTACAGCTAGGACCGTATACTCCCAAGCTCCCGATTTCAAGACCATGGGACTGTAAGGTTCTATCTGACATTTTGGTTTAAAAAATTAGTTATTCACATAGAGTTGCTCTTTAGCTGATCCTTCACAAGTGAGATTTGGGATAAAGTAAAACATATATAGAACGTTCTACCTGTGCAAACACCTTTGAACTTGATGCTATAAGGTTATATCTACAGTCCAATCACACAATCCTGAGCTGTCAATAAATAATTGTATGTCAGATGATGCACTTATTGAGTCATGAAAGAGGAAGACATAAAAAAACTGTTCTGAGATCTGGGACTCAAAACTATACATTTGGCAGATAGAACCTTAAAGTCCCACGTCCTTTATTATTCATATCATAGGTTCTTGTCTTCCTTTGCAATCACTTTTCAGAAGAATGGCTATAACTTAAGTTCTTCTGATATACAGGTGTGCCTTAGAGAATGTTTAAGGCCCATCGGAGAGGCATTGCTGTTTTTGTCTTCTTCTATATCAATACAAAAACCTCCATGGAATGAGTCTTTCATTTTATTGTTAACTAGCAATCAGTTTACTCATTCAGAGCTATGCTGTCATTTTAGTGCAGGTGTCTTCAACCTTTTCTTTCCCAGGGACGCCCTCCCAGAGAAGCGCGACCCAGGGACCCCCATCATATGTTAGCAAAAAATAATAATAATCAGTTGTCTTGTCTTATCATCCGGTGAATGATAATGATTCCAGAATGATTTCAGTATTTTGACGAATCCACATTATAACTGGAGGAAGTGTAAACTCTAATATAGCCTATTAGCTAGAAAGGTAACTGCAAATACATTTCCCGTGAAGAGTAGCTGTTTAGCTGGTTAAACAAAGGTTAGCCATGTGTTGGCAAAAATGTTAAAGTCAAGAAAGCTTAGCAGCAGTTAGTGGCACTTGCCACACTGGTAGCCTATTCGCAGGTACTTTTTCAAAGCCTATGGCAGATACTCCAGTGCGTATAATTGGCTCCAATGACTGTTGCTCAATATTCTGAGTTATTAAAGACATGATTAGAAATATATTCACCTCTTTTCTACTGTAGGTATGTAATTCAAAAGGTGTTTTTCTGTTGTTGCCAGTCTCTCCATGTCTTAAAATGTCTTAGGATGTTATATCCTGCACTTTAGGTACCTTTAAGGTGAGGACCTTTATGGGTAATGAAAGAATAATTCATTGCAAAACAGTTCTGAGATCTGGGATGTGAAAACTTTTATGCTCAATATCTCAGAACTAGGCTTTGCTTAGATATAACTTTATAGTCCCAAGATCACAACGGTAGGAATCGAATCAAATCAAATCAAATCACATTTTATTTAATAATATAATAATAATAATAATTTGTCACATACACATGGTTAGCAGATGTTAATGCGAGTGTAGCGAAATGCTTGTGCTTCTAGTTCCGACAATGCAGTAATAACCAACAAGTAATCTAGCTAACAATTCCAAAACTACTACCTTATAGACACAAGTGTAAGGGGATAAAGAATATGTACATAAAGATATATGAATGAGTGATGGTACAGAGCGGCATGGGCAAGATACAGTAGATGGTATCGAGTACAGTATATAAATATGAGATGAGTATGTAAACAAAGTGGCATAGTTAAAGTGGCTAGTGATACATGTTTTGCATAAAGATGCAGTAGATGATATAGAGTACAGTATATACATATACATATGAGATGAATAATGTAAGGTATGTAAACATTATATTAGGTAGCATTGTTTAAAGTGGCTAGTGATATATTTTACATAATTTCCCATCAATTCCCATTATTCAATGTTAGTGGTGGCTGTTTAACAGTCTGATGGCCTTGAGATAGAAGCTGTTTTTCAGTCTCTCGGTCCCAGCTTTGATGCACCTGTACTGACCTCGCCTTCTGGATGATAGCGGGGTGAACAGGCAGTGGCTCGGGTGGTTGTTGTCCTTGATGATCTTTATGGCCTTCCTGTGACATCGGGTGGTGTAGGTGTCCTGGAGGGCAGGTAGTTTGCCCCCGGTGATGCGTTGTGCAGACCTCACTACCCTCTGGAGAGCCTTACGGTTGTGGGCGGAGCAGTTGCCGTACCAGGCGGTGATACAGCCCGACAGGATGCTCTCGATTGTGCATCTGTAGAAGTTTGTGAGTGCTTTTGGTGACAAGCCAAATTTCTTCAGCCTCCTGAGGTTGAAGAGGCGCTGCTGTGCCTTCTTCACGATGCTGTCTGTGTGGGTGGACCAATTCAGTTTGTCTGTGATGTGTACGCCGAGGAACTTAAAACTTACTAGCCTCTCCACTACTGTTCCATCGATGTGGATAGGGGGGTGTTCCCTCTGCTGTTTCCTGAAGTCCACAATCATCTCCTTAGTTTTGTTAACGCCGTCTCGTCGTTGTTGGTAATCAAGTCTACCACTGTTGTGTCGTCCGCAAACTTGATGATTGCGTTGGAGGCGTGCGTGGCCACGCAGTCGTGGGTGAACAGGGAGTACAGGAGAGGGCTCAGAACGCACCCTTGTGGGGCCCCAGTGTTGAGGATCAGCGGGGTGGAGATGTTGTTGCCTACCCTCACCACCTGGGGGCGGCCCATCAGGAAGTCCAGTACCCAGTTGCCCAGGGTCTCGAGCTTGATGACTGTGTTGCTCTATTCTGCCCTTAAGTTTTGATCAGTCTGAGGAGACAATGAGACGGATCCTCAAGGAGAAGCATCAACCAAATCATGGGAGTTCACCTCTTGCTCTTTGTTTACATCTCTTTCAACACTGACTTCATCTACATCATTCATTCATTGTATCATTCGAGGAGCTGAAAGTCTTAATTCTGCTAAAGTATTCAAAAGCTCAAGTGAACGGGTCTGTGAGACTATTGAACAGCCTTCTCAGGTTGACTGTTCCTTTTGTAGCTGCCCTTCATTTTCTCTCCGTGTTCTGAAGGCTGCTATAGTCTTCTGACTGACAGACCCACAATAAGACTTGTATTACCGCCTGGTACTACTTCCAATTGTAGTCTGATCAGAAAAGCATAGGACTGGGCAGATAAAGACTCAGCGTGTGTCTGGTGTGTATGTGGATATTCACATGGGTGGGGTGTGTGTGAGCGTAGGTAATGAGGTGACATTTGAAGAGTTCCACTGGTCTTTGGATGTGCTTTACCCTTCCACCTGAGAAATGGGAATCAGATTTTTTATTTTTGTATTTCTCCTCTATTTCTCTCTCTCTCTCTTTCCCTGTCTCGATCCTGAGACATCTTCCATCTTGTCTAACAGCAGACAGCCAGTGAACAGTGTAGAAATGCCATGTGTTCACAGTCTGTTAGTGTTTATGGTGTTTGGAGAAGCAGACTGGCTATGCTGGCCTTGGAGTGAGCGCTCAGCACAACACTTCAAAGAAGAGTCCCGGGAGGAAGACAATAAAAATGTCTTCACCTAGATTATCACATATCATATTTGTCAGTCAAAGTGCAGGAAGAAGATGAAGAATTAACATTTGATTTTGTTGTTTGATTACAGAATAGTTGAGATCGTGCAACCAATATGAGGTATGTTGTGTCTGATCATTTCATCATGTGTGTGATTAAAAGAGGAGCTGAGACTGTCAACAGGAAGTTGTTGTAATTGTACTCAGAACCACATCAGAAGGAGACACTTGGCTCCCTCATGATGACACACCCGCTGGCTAGTTAGTAGCATTTGGAGTAAGTGTGCACAATATCCATATTAATGCAGCAATCACAAACAAATGTGTGTGTGTGCAGACTATCCATGTTTATAGTAAAGCCTTCTGTGTTCCTCTACAGCATGGGCTTTTGATGCAGTACTATTTCTATAAATACACACATCCGTAAACAAACCCCTTCAAGCATGAGTGTGTGTTTGTGTGTATAGCGGAGTTCATGCGTGTGTGTTTGATGGTGTTTGTAAGATCTGTGTGTTTGTACGCATGCTTGTCTGTGTCTATGTGTGTGTAATTGTTTGCATGTATGTGTGAATAATGCAGTGTCTGTGTGTGCTCCTAGTATTCTGGTGAAGTAACAGCAGGTTTGTGTTTGTCATGAATCTTGTTCTGGAGGCAGCTCTGAAGAGTGGTCACTCGCTGGCACAGCAGATCTTATTTTAAACCTCACCCTTATCTTAACCCTAACCTTAACTACACTACTAACCGTAATGCCTACCTCTAACCTTACATTTTTGTTTTTATACATTTTTACAATATAGCCAATTTTGACATTGCAGCTGGTCCATCTAGCGGAAATCGCTCAGTTCTGCCTCAAGGATAATACTCATCCCAATAAATGCCAACCTGTGAAGTAGCAGTTGAATAACAGCCAAGATAGATTGTTATTTGAATGCGCTGTTTGGAGGGTTTGGAGAGTGGAGAGCATACGGAGCGCAACAGGACGTGACACACCATCTCAATTAGTTCATGTGACAGACAGGAGTTCATAGACTCAGGTCAGGCATTACTAATCAATGACGAACATACAATTCTCACCCTTACATTATCATCACAGTCTGGGTTTGTGTGCAGGCAGATCGCTCAAGAGTGACTTTGAAATTGGATGTCTATACATGTCCTGAGGACGTTGGGAAATGCCTTCAAAAACCAGCCACTAGGGGCAACAGTGAGCGCTATTACCATCAAGTAAGCTTGGGTTTTGCTAGGGCGTTGTGGACATGGTTGTCGATGAGTGTAATCCCATCAGATTGGATCCCAGGTGGTGGACATTCATTTCCCCCCCTTTTTTTAACCTTCTAAATGTAACGTTTGGAGCAACCTAAAAGTTTGACGTTTGGTGAAAATAAACTATACTGAGCAGGACACTCAAAAACACTTTGGAATTTGACATTAGAGGAGAAACGTGGATAAACATCTAATTCTGAGGTGAGACTGTGAGAGCATGTTCTTATGTGAGACCTACCACACGGTGACTACTTCTGAATGACTTCGGAATCGGGTTTGTGCGATTGTGTGAATAAAGATGATACATGTTTTTGCTCTGTATTCTGCAGCCAGATCACCCGTGATATAAGTCAGTATTCGACGTCCATCCATGACTGACGTCGGGTGATGATGTAAAAACAGGTCACTAGGGGCAACAGTGAGCGCTGTTACCTTCAAGTAGGTTTTGGTTTTGCTAGGGTGTTGTGGACGGGATGGTGAATGTGCAAAACATTTGGCTCTGATTCCAAAGTTTGCCAGTTCAAATCCAGTGATAGATTTTTTTTAGGGGGAAATTTAGGGGTTAATGCCTAAACTTAACCTTAAACACTTCAAAATTGGACTTTTGCATCAACTTTAAAATGGTTTGAGAAACATGGATGACCGTCTGTTTCTGAAGCTAGTTGGTATTCTCCTGCCTTTTCATCATAACCCCCTGAGCATAGGCCTATCTGTCGGCGCAGGTAGTGAGAGGTGGCTCTTCTGCTTAGTGGCTCATAGTAGAAGTTACCTATAACCACTGAGCCAGGGTCAGGTATGTTTTCATCCCTCTAATGGCTAGGTCTAGGGTTATCTGATTCTAGATCTGTGTTTAAGGGACAACTGACTAAATTAAAAGAGGAAAAGAGAGTGAGGAGGCTGAAAGAGAACATTCCAGATGCTTCAGCTCATTTCATTCATCATCGTCTGCTTTTCTTTCTCTTTTTCTCCAAAATAGGGATGAATCCATTGGTCTCTGGCGCGGCGCTCCCATCCTGGTGACCTATTTTCCCTTCTCTTTCCGTTGCCGGCTCCTTTCTCTCTAGAATGGGGAATGGGGCTGGCATTGTCATCCCAACAGCCTTCCTTTCACCTGCTGAATAAAACCCAAATCTGTGTGAGCGTGCATGTGTGTATGTGCCTGGTTCCGAGTACGTGCATCTGTGTGTGTGTGTGTTCAAGTGTGTGTGTGGTACAGACCAGACTCATCAGGAGGAGAATATGAGGTGATTCCTGAGAGAAGAATAGTGCTTTATGAAGCTGTAATGACCTGAGGTTTAATCTCCCTGCCCAGCCTTTAGGAGAGGAGCACAATACCCCTTATAGAGCACTTAGATTACCTATTTAAACACAGCCCGGTGATACGGCTGGTCAGAGAGCTTTGTGTGTGTGTGTGTGTGTGTGCGCGTGTGTGTGGGATGAATATCCACTCCTAATCCCTGTCTGTCCACCCTCTCTTCTTTTCTCCCTCCCCTTCCGTCTGTACCAAAGTTGTGAAGAACAGAGGGAGATGAAAGGTGAGTTTGAGATTTACATTCTGCTTTTCCTTTCCTCTGTCTAGATGTCTCAGACAGTTGGACATATCCCTGTCTGTCTGTGAGTCAGGTGTAAGGTTTTAGGGTGAGGCTAAGAGCCTGAGGGTGAGATTTCTTCCATCAGGGAAAACTCTTAGATGTTTTCTACCTGGCATCAAATAGAGTGATGCGCACACCCAAACACGCACGCACGCACGCACGCACGCACGCACGCACACACACACACACACACACACACACACACACACACACACACACACACACACACACACACACACACACACACAGTACTGTTACGGAGAAGTCCGTCACTGGACGTGGGCAACGTTTGGTACACTAACACACACACATTCATCGTGCCTCCCTGCTCCGTTATCAGCTACGTTAACAATGTGGGTCGACACACAAGTTAATTTCTCTATCTTAGTACATACATTACACACTTTATTCTTACCTCCCGTCAGTAACAGTTTATGGTATAAATAATATACAGACAAGCGTTCATGTTTAATTTAAGCTATGTTTATTGTACTTATCAATGATATGGATGAGCGCGCTGTTTGTTTGATTCTGTTTCTCTCTCTCCATCTCTGTAGCTTCCGGGTATGCTGGGATAAGGATCAGAGCTACGGTAATCGGTCTGACTTTGTAGTGCCTGTCCTGAATGGCTGGTTCATGTGAATGGGCATATTGGGAGACTCCATGTCAGTACGGATGGGATTCTGTAAATGTGTTATATTGGTTTATTGTATCATGAGAAACGTGTTGCAATGTATATAATTCATTATGTTTAGCTGAGTGGAAAATGTAGGCTTTGATGAAGGTAATTGCTTAATTAATTAGTGCTGGGTATGTTCTGCTGGGAGGGGCTTCCCCTACAAAAGGAGCCTCTCTTTCAGTTCAAGGGGGGAACCATTTTGGTTTGAGCTGTTGATGGGGCAGCATTGTTTTTAAGTTGTCCTCATAATGTATACTTTGGATGGCAGTACTGTTGTTTTCCTTCCGGATTCACTTTGTATATAAACACCCTGAAGCACAGAAGTACTTTTTCGGCTCCGCCATCTTTTTATTTGATAGAGGTTAGGTTTTTCAGTTTAGTCTTTTGGCCTACTCTACGTGACATGTACCAAACAGAAAACAGAACAGTGTGTGTGACAAACTTCATCATCATCATCCTTCTACTTCTTCTTTACTTCCCTTAACTTCCTCTTCTCTCCCTACTTCCTTTGTCTCTACCTCTCTCACTTCTACCTACCTTCCCGTCCCTCCCTCTCTCCCAGACTCTGTCATATGGAGATCTGTATTAAGATAGAGAGAAGAGGCCTCCTGGGTGGTGCAGTGGTCTAAGGCACTGCATCTCAGTGCTAGCTGTGCCACCAGAGACTCTGGGTTCGAGCCCAGGCTCTTTGGCCTAGCGTCGTCCGGGTTAGGGAGGGGTTGGCCGACTCCTGTGGCAGGCCGGGTCCAGTGCGCGCTAACCAAGTCACCAGGTGCACGCTGTGTTAAGGGGTTATGTTTCGGAGGACGGAAGGCTCTCGATCTTTGTCTCTCCAGAGTCCATTGGATACCACGAAATTGGGGAGAAAAAGGGGGTAAAAAAAGATAGAGGGAAGAGTGAGACATGTCCCTCTCTCCCTCCTCCTCCCTCTTTCCATCTCTCTTCTCATCCTCCCCACTGGTGTTGTTGGCTGCGAACTGTCTTTCTGTTTGAAGTCAGTAAGTGTTCGGGGGACACTCTGTCACACACACTTTCACACAAGCACGTGCATGCACACACTTACACACAAACGCAATAACACACATTTCTTATTGCCACTTTATCCCATGTGGCTACTACAACCTTCTGGACTACAGTGAGGGGGATCAGTTGTATTTCACTACTGGCAAAATATGTGTCAGTGTGTGAGTTTCCTGTGCTCCATGTGAATGTGTGTATGCTGTGTGTGTGTTTTAGGGGGATGGGGCGTCTGTCGGATACAGAGTGGAAGGTAGTAGGCTCTTGAACAGGCCTCAGTGGGCCTTTTCATGCCTGATGCAATAATGACGCTAGGTTGCCAGTGTGTGTTTGTGTGTGGGTTCACCACTATGTGAGAGAAGAAAGCCAAAGAGATCCTTTCTCTCTATCCCCTTCTCCCCTCTGGCTATACTGAGTCTACATGTTTGTGCATGCTCAGGAGTGTGCGTGTATGTGTGAGTGGCAGGGCTGTTATCTGTGCCATCAAACGTGGCTGTGTGTGTTAATGGGGAATGCCCTCCACTGCCACTGTCTTTGATTGCCAGGCCAAGGTTATCCATATGCATGAGGGCGACGTGTGTGTGTTCGTGTTCGTGTGTGTGTTCGCGTGTGTGTGTGTTCATGTGTGTGTTTGTGTGTGTCTGAGTCCGGTGGGGAGGGGTGTTCACTAATTACTAGCTTCCTATCATGAATATGTATAAGTGCTTCCTATATTAGGGGATTGGCTTTAACACATCCCACGGACGGACAGGCGGACAGACGGATGGCAGAGAGAGAGGGGAGAGAGAGTGGGACATCCTCAGAAAGAGAGAACGACCTCTTCTGATGGAGAAATAGGCTAGAGAAAGTGAGAGCTAGAGGCCTCTAGAGAGAGAGAAAGCAAAAGAGAGGTAAACATGTGTAGTAATCTTTCTCATTGATGACTAACAACACACAACCCCACCCCCCTCTCTCTCTCTCTCTCTCTCTCTCTCTCTCTCTCTCTTTCTCTCTCTCTCTCTCTCCCTCCCTCCCTCCCGCTCTCACTCTCTCTCAAATCAATTCAATTCAAAGGGTTTTATTGGCATAGGAAACATATGTTTACATTGCCAAAGCAAATTAAATAGATAATAAACAAAGTGAAATAAACAATACAAAATGTAAGGTAAAGATCACACTCACAAGTTCCAAAGGAATACACACATTTCAAATGTCATATTATGGCTATTTACCATGTTATAATGATGTGCAAATAGTGAAAGTACAAAATGGAAAATAAATAAACATAAATATGGGTTGTATTTACAATGGTTGTTCACTGCTTGCTCTTTTCTTGTGTCAAAAGGTCACACATATTGCTGCTGTGATGGCAAACTGTGGTATTTCACCCAGTAGATATGGGAGTTGATCAAAATTAGAATTCTTTGTGGGTCTGTGTAATATGAGGGAAATATGTGTCTCTAATATGGTCAAAGGGGAATGGGTTCTATAACTGGGTTCTATAACTGATTCAAGTATTTTAGGTTCCTTTTGATGGAGTAGAAGGCCCTTCTTGCCTTGTCTCTCAGATCGTTCACAGCTTTGTGGAAGTTACCTGTGGTGCTGATGTTTAGGTCGAGGTATGTATAGTTTTTTGTGTGCTCTAGGGCAATGGTGTCTAGATGTGTGACGACGCCAGGACAGCGGAGTCAATCACCACCTTCCGGAGACACCTGAAACCCCACCTCTTTAAGGAATACCTAGGATAGGATAAGTAATCCTTCTCACCCCCCTCTTAAAAGATTTAGATGCACTATTGTAAAGTGGATGTTCCAC